>NW_015090781.1:134042-168236 GCF_001431845.1 Calidris pugnax
GCAGGGGAGGGAGCGGCGCTCGCTGAGCGGGGACGGGACGGCCAGCACCGCCCTCGCCCCTTCCTTGCTCGCCCCCCGTTAAACGCGATCAGCTGCCACCAGCGCCGCGGGGCCACCCCGGCTCCTCAGCCCAGCTGGCCACCATGCGGGGCGCAGCTGGGGCTCGTTGAGCCGCTCCCTCCCGCCACAGGACGCGGCCGGGCGAGTGGGGCGCGGAGCCGGCAGCCTGAGCGCTGCGAAGGGGCGTCCGTATGGATCGATCCCCCAGCAAAAGGATGGCGGGCGCCTTACCCCTGCGGTGCCACCACTCACCTCACGCAGCAGCGTGGCTGGCGGCCGCGGCAGGGCCTAGCCCAGGGCACCTGAGCGCGGCGCGGCCTCCCCAGGGCTGCCCCACCATCACGCGGCACCACCCGCCTCGCCCATTGTTAAAGGGCCGAGCACAGCCGGCGTGTGTACAAAGCCAGGCCGCGCCCGCACGCGGCCGGCCGCCTGCCAATCGCCTGCCGCTTTACAGCACGGCCTGCCCGCCCGGCACCAATCGGAGCGCGGCGCTCACGGGACTAGGCCGAGCCCCGCGATCGGCGGCTGGGAGTGGGAGGGTGTTGGGTCCGTAGAGCTGCCATAGCCGCCCCGGTAAAGGCCTAGAAGGAAGGGGCGGCCTCGCTGGGAAGTACCGCGGGAGGCGGCTCTGCGCACCCAGAGGAGAGCTTGGGGCCTTCGCGTTTTGCAGGGACCCCGGGCGCGGTATAGCCCTTACCGGCGGCCTTCCCACTGGGTGCCTCGGGAGAGCTGGGTCAGCGGGGCCCGCCCCTCAGCCCCCCGAGCACCTGGGAGCACCTTGTGCCTTTCTCGTTTCTCCTTTTTGATTCAGCTGTGAGGTTTTTAACTCGGGGAGTGGTTGTGTCGGGAGCTGCATCTCCTTTTGTTCTCTTACCCTTCTAGGCACATTTTCTCTTTACCAGTAAAGGCTGTGCGCCTCTTGGGTTGCAAAAGCTCAGAGGGTCAAGCGTTTGATTTGTTTTGTGGGTGAGCTCGTGTTCTCTGCTATTTCAATTCTAGGGAGAAGATTTGTAATAGCGTGCATCTCCCTTTTTAACAGCCTGTGCTCTCCACCCTAGTGCAGGGCTCTGTCCCGGTGGGATTGCCAGCCGCAGCTCCCGGGGCAGCGGTGGGAGCTGTGCTTGCTCTGTGTTCAGAAGGCCTTTTTTCTAGAGCTTTCCACTTGTTGGTAGTCCCCTGCTGCAGAGATCTTACAAAATAATACTTGTTTTTTTATAGTGATTTACATCTTTGAATTCTCAAATACGCAACCAACAAGCTAATGAGAATGTAAAACCTGGTACAACAAGCAATGCAAAGCGATGAAGAAGAAATGCTTTGGGTGCAATTTATTTTGAGGGAGTAGATTTAATTTTTCATTTCTACCCATGCTCGGACATTATTTTTTTATTTAAGAAAATGGAAATCAACTTTTTGATGGAGCCAGTTTAATAACTAGCTAGGGCTGTAAAAGCCCGTACCTGTAAACATGCATGTCTATCTGTAATGGGCAGTGCTATGGACTGCAGGGGCCCATTTCATTTGAGGAGGTGCAGTCATAGGTGGAAGCCCTTGTTTTTGAGGGAACATTTTTTGCCCATTTATGACAGGTTTTGTTATATAATGCTATGTAGTCTTCTGAAGAAAAAAAACTACTGGAAAAATATTGGTATTTTGTGTGTGTGAGTAGATAATTGAGAAAATACTTCAACTATTTAGCTATCTGAGATCTGTGGACTATTGACAAAGCAGCAATTTGCTGTTCTGATGGCTTTTTATCTCATTTCTATACATTGTTTTATAGGTTAATGCGTGCTCAAACTAATTTTGATTTTAAAAGTATTTATTCTTGAAGAAAGGTTATACCAGATTTTATATTTCAAGGGTAGGACAAATCTCAAAAGCAGGTTCCTAATGAAGACATAGTCATTTACAATGCCTTTATGGCCTTTAGAAATGTGTTGCCTGCTTGAAAAGGAGAAAGCTATAAACACCAACATGCTAAAAATCTATTACAATGGGCCCAAACGGGGAAGTAATGTTTCTACTTTTAAATATTGGAAGAAATTACTGTTAGCACTGCTCCCTCCACTGAGAAATTTTTGGTCACCATGTGGATTAGTCTGTTGCTGAACTGTTAAGGGTGGGGGGAAGAGTAGATACTTGCTGATTGACTTCTCAGATGTGCTTGTCTGACTTGGATAGGAAGTATCATCCTGATAAATAGCTCTCAGACTACATCGTTTTCATTTAGAAATGAAATGAGGTTTTTCTTTCATCAAGAAAAACAATGATGCCATATTTACTTGCCACTCTTCAAAGATGATTGAGCTGTGGAGCTACCTATTTCAGATCCTTGTAATGCTTCTTCATTGCCTTTTACCAAGTTGCTATGCACCTTTCAGACTATTCTAATTGAGTTGTTGATCTTGTAAACAGTTACATCTATACCTGCTTTTCATGCAATCAAAAGATAAGTTTGGAAAAGCCTTATCATGGTGCCCAAGGCCAAGATTGCTTGACTGTGTTTTTCTAATTTTGGAGACACCTGGAAAATCATCCTATTGAAAAAGCCAAAGCACTTTTATATAGTTGTGTCATCATGTGCAGGAAGCATACATCTCTGCACCTTAACGCCAACTAGAAGAACTGAGAGTCTTGGAGTCTTCAAACTGAGGCTGGCTGCTTTCAGAGTCCAAAATTTCCAACATTGGAGTTTAGGGGTTTAAATGGGAGTAGTGCAACTGTACTGAAAATAGGTTAATACAGCTTCTCTCTGCATGTCTTATAATTGGTCCTAAAAGTAATAACCAGTGGTATTTTTATAACCTATTTGTGGTGGTCAAGGCTTTATACAGTACTCTATCTCCATCTTCGTCCCCTGGGTATAAGTCAGGGCAGAATAAAAATATAGTCCTTAGAATAAAGAGAGGATATTAAAGATTACTTTCAGTGGCAGTAGTTAGGTTTTCATTAGCAAGAAACTGGCAGTGTGGTTTTCCACTTAGAGGTAGTATATGGAGCCTGAGAGAATAGAAAATAACTAAATGTTATGAAACTGTTTTGAAATGGTATCCTCTTTCTGTGAATTGCCGTGAATCACCTAGGAAGTACCTGTGTCTCTTGGGGGAAATGAGATTGGCTGAGAGCGCCGCTGTCTCTGCTTTGAACAGGTGCTAGATAGCAAGAAGCACCATTATTCTTGAAATTCTCATTATCCTTGGAATTTCCAAGAAAAATTATGACCCTGATCTGCATCTAAAACAGGCTAGAAGGTAACCTGTGAAACCTGGACTAAAATGCTAGTAACGCTTTTGTGGAATCTTCTAAACAGAGTGCTGCTGAAGTCTTACAATTTGTGGACCTGTAACTCCCAGGATATAGTCCTAACACAATTTCAGACATGGTGGGTGAGCTGACTTCTCTTTGTAGTTACTCAGAGGTTAGATCTGTATCTTGGGATCTGAGGCATGTATTTATGTGTTTAAGCTGCTTTTTCATGCTCTGATTTTTTTTGGTTGTTCTTCTTGACCTGTGAAAAAAAAGAAGTGTGGCTTTTAAAATACAACTTGCAGGTAATTGTGAAGTACAGCTAATAGTCTGATCTTGAGAACAACCATCTCCCTACATTAGAAATCTCTTCCTTCCCCTATACTGTTTTTAGTGTATTGTTTTAGTGTTAATGGTACATTGGTCGCAAAGTACAACAGTTCCCAAAGACTGACACACTGTTTTCCTTCTCTGCCAAGTGTCATAAGACACATCTTTGAAGTCTGGCTCTGTCTTGACTGGCAGAATTAGATGAATCAGTCATTTCAGCTATGTAAGCAGAGTCCAGGACAGAAACTGAACTCTGGGGTGACACAGCACTGAAATAAGTATTTAAATTATGGCTTGATCACTGTTTTAACTGTTATTTTGTATATTGGTTCTTGCTTTTGTTTTAATGCTCCTTGGTTGTTCCCATCTGAATAAAGAGATGGTAATTCCATAAAAGGCGTTTTTGAAGGGCATTTTTTGTTACAATGCAGTTTTGTAGAACTGAGTATTAGTTAATAAGAAAAACAAAACCAAATCGTTTGGATTTGGTTCTGGTGTTTCTTAGGGCTGAGAAAGCTAGCTCTGCTTTTGTTACTGTACTTCTTGATCTTACTTTCAAACAAAGGCTGCACCTGATGACATCTGTAGCAGTAATATTTCAAGGGCATTTCTGAAGGGAATGAATCACTCTAAAGACAGGACGGTAGCTGTTCACAGAGCTCTTTTGCAGTGCGGTGGTAGATGAAATGTGGTGTGTTGATAAAAGGAGTCAGCACTTCAGAAGCGTTAGTGAAGGCAGTCTCCTTACTGCGAGTACTTCAGGGTTGTATTTGTAACTGCCCTGTATTGAATGTTAAAGGTACTCTGTGGGTAAGATTTTCAAAGTTGTCTGTGGGTTTGGATTCCCAGAATAGCTAGTAATACGTGATTATTAGATTTGAACTTAGCTGGTAAATATCCTTTGGAACTGTTGACTTTAGTTGTTAATAAGGCTGTTAAGAGAGAAAGCATCTCAGAGTGCTTTGGCCTGAAAGACACATGCCCTTCACAAAGCATTTTAATAAACAATTTGGGTTTAAGTTTTTTCCCATCCTCTGGGAAAAAAATGCCAAAATGTGTGCCATGAATGTTTTATTTGGCATTAGGATAAAGGTATATGTTTTTGATAATGTGTTGGATGAAGGAAAAGTTAATTTAAGTGTAAGTGTTGTGGGTATAAGGGGGATGGGTGTTCTTATTTTCTGTAAATTGCACTTGGTTTTAGGAAATAACTTTGTCTTGTCAGTAACTAAAAAGACCAGAGGAATTTTGCATCTAAAGCATAAGTACTTCCTGCTTGGAAAGCTTCAGCTCATTTGTTGGAATTTTGGAAAGGTAACTTGTTGTGCAGTTAGATCAGGGATGGAGGGGTAGAGCAGTTAGTGATATGTTCCTGTCAAACATGTTTTGATCTTAGTTATATCCACAGAATTTAAGTGGGGCAAAGTAGCCCGTTCCTTTTCATTTCAAACTGAGGGTCCAAAAATAAAGATATATTTTTTTAATATAATATCTAGGGGTGCCAAATTTGGAGCCAGCCAGGCATAGTACCACAAAGTTAATGCTTTTGTCTGCTAGTGGTTGCTGTGGAGGTGAGCTGCTTGAGGACGTGGGCTCACATTCACAGGGGGACTTGGTTTTGCAATGCTTCTTGTTGAACTACTTGACTAGTAGGTTTTCAGCTCAGTAGCCAGGCACAAATGGAAAACTTCACACTTCCAGTTTCTTGCTAATGAAACCCCAGCTGTTACTGCTGAAAGTAACTGTGAATATCTTCTCTTTGTTCCAAGGACTTACTGAGCTTGTTTTGAGTCTGTCCTGATTTACATGCAAAGGGGTAAGGCAGGGATCTGAAGAGCACTGTACTTTCTTATAGGTGAGGGAAGGTTGCTATTAGGTCTCAGGAGCTGTCTCAGGGCTGAACAAGTCCAAATCACTCAGCCTCTCTTCAAAGGGCAAATGCTCCAGTCCCCAACCATCTTGGTGTCCATCTGATGAATTTGCTCCAGTTAGTCAATGTCTTTGTTGTACTGGGTGGAGAAGGGGGTCCCAGAGCTGGATGCAGTATTCTAGATGTGGTCCAGTGAGCGCTAAGTAGAGGCTAATAATCACTTTTGATTTACTTGCTATAGTCCTGTAAATGCAGGCCAGGTGCTGCTTGTCTTCTTCAGTGCCAGGGTATACCATTGGCTCCTCTTCACTTGCTGCTGTGGGAGTCTTCATCTTCCCTGTAGCGCTGGCTGCTCAATGTTGCACTCTTACTCTATGTCCACAAGGCAAAAAAGAAAAAAAAAAAAGAAAGTTAAATTTCAACAGACTTGGGGCTGGAGTAAATCCTACCAAATCCCACAGGGATTTATATTTGTTTCCAGTACTGTACTCCTTGATCTGTTAATTAGAAGTGCTGCATCTTGGTTGTGTTGGCAATGATGAGCTTGTGGTTTGGGGTTGCAGTATTTAGGAACAGTGTATCCTAATCTGAGCATAGACGCCAATGAGATCTAGGACCTGGTTCTGCAACGGTGTCCGACGGATGTGGCCAATTCTGCATATGATAGTCAGGGCCCAGGGGCTCCTCATGTAATCTTGTCTCTTGCTATGCTGAAAGAATTTGAGATTTTTATATGTTTGGGACACATTTTACTGCCAGGTAATATTTTGAAGGAGTTGATTAACTGTATCATATCTGGCTAGTGTGTCTATGTATCTTTCTCAAGCTTTATGGACAAACAGGCCCTTTACTTCTGCTTCCTAATATAATCTTATGCTATTCAGTGCATAATTATCTTGTCACAACATATCTAGTTGAGACATGTTTTAGTAGACAAGAGTCAGTACTCTTCATTTTCACTTATTGCATTGTGACTCATCACACCAACTGCATCATTAAAAATGCAGAAACATACCTCTGTCTGGATATTGTTAAAAGCACTGTGATGACTGGTTTAAAAAGTGTGTTAAATGAACAATCCAGTTGAAAGGATATATGGATGGAAGGGTAACATGAACCCAAACTGTTTGGTTTTGCAGCTCATTGCTAGTGGTACTCCCATCTGAAACTATCTCCCCTATTTTGTATTGGGGGCTCCATTTTGGATTGTTTGATGAACATGTGTGCAGACTTGTATAAAGGCTGTGCCCCAAACAGGTAGTTAACACCTTATGGGAGGAAGAGTACAGTAGTAAGTATTTTTTTTTAATTAATCAGCACTGACTCTTTCTCTAACGATGATGAAAGAGACAGTATTAAGATAGGTTCTGCTCTAGAAAGGAAAGGGCAGTCTCCACCATTGCCACTGTGTAAAAGATGAGAGGAGCTGGTAGGACATCGGTCATCATCACCTTAACCAACCTCGGACTTGGAGGAAAAGTGCCGTCAAGAGTCAATGTGCATCTGTGCCCGGGCTCTATTGAGTAGCTTTGTACATTGTGTTGCTGTGATTGTCTGCAGTTTCTAATAAAGTCATATGTTTGTTTTCCTGTCGCATTACTTTGAGGACAATGTGTAAGAACCATCTTTTTTGCACTGTTGGCAAAATGGACTCACATTTGCGTGGTGTTTTGAGTGAGACACTGCATATGAAAAAACCTATATAAATCTCAGTCTGAGATCAGAGATATCGAAATGATAAATAAACAGTGTCTGTGAAACACTCATACATTACCATATTTTAAATTTGCACAAGATTCTCTTTGGCAAGAAAACAAACTAGCACTTCATGTTTCTCCTCTCACTAATGGTCTCAGTCTTAAGAAATGCCAGCTTGTGTTTTTTCTCTAAGTGGTGGTCCAACAATTTCAAAACAGATGGCAAAAGTCAATCTTTGTGTTTGAGTCACTGCTATGGTTAGTATGTGACTGTGATTAGAGTAGGAATTGCTTAAGAAATAATATGATTGATACTGCTGGTGTTTGTTTTGTGGAAGTTTGTTACATTTGTAAATTACTCTTTGCTTGAAGATGCTTGTAGAATTCTTTTGAGTTTACCATCTGCAGTTTGCAATTTGTTAGTGATAAAAACCAAGTGGAATTATTGTTGGTTTCTGGTTGTTTTTTTTGTAAATAACCACCATAGTTTACTTGAACTGAGTACTGATCCTCTTTTAAAAGTTTTATGAACATAAACAGTCCCATTTAAAGTTATCCTGTTTCATGCATCTCTTCTTATATGCTCAAAACTGTCTTTTTCTGTCTGTGTGGTGCTGTAGGGGGGAGCAAGAGCTCTGGACTGCAGAAGGTGAAGGGAAATTAATCTCAGTAATGTTGAGGTGAATATGTGGCTGCAGGTGATTGATCAGGGAGGGGGCATATGGTGGGATGGAGTTGGAAACGAGCAGAAGGTGATTAATAGTAGTGACCATGAACTGATATGCCCTTAGAGACTGATGCTCAGAGCAATGCTCAGACACTGACATGCTTGGTTTGGGTTGCCATAGAAAAGTTTGCTCTTCAAACAATATCAGATATTCATTGATGGATCAATGTGTATGTTGGGTCACAGGGGCTAAATATGGAGAAAAGCATGTCAGATTGGCTTAGACTAACTTTTCCAACAGTTAGGTTTTACTGCCTGACCATGTTTAATAAAGATTTCAGATAAGCATATTTATGGTAATGATCTAGAATTGAAATTAAAAAAAAAACCAACAAACACACCCACACTTAAATTTAAGTTATTAATTTTGCTATGAAAATTGGAGGTATACAGAGCCAGTGATGCTGGAACCAATTTGGATTGTGGTTTAACAAAATACTAAATACTAAATTCAGCTTTTGGACTCCTACAAGTGGTTTAAAAATGTGTTGCTGCATGACTCAAAGCTTTGATCTGGCATGAAGTTTCTCTGACAGTTCAGGTTTGTTAAAACACTTACTGGGTTATGCTTGTACTGCTTATATCAACAATTGTCTCTTAGTGCTACAATTACTTTATACAAGAGCAGGAATCACCCGTCCTCTGACAGCCAATATAAAGCTCACATAATTATCAAGCCAGTATAAGCTTTGTAGTTCATACTGCTACTATTTTAATCACATCAAAATAAGATCTGTATAGATCCTGATATAGACCAAATTTCTGCCACTGGCTGATCCAACAGCACATAGATCTGGTATTAGTGCCCGTGGAAGCCTGGTCTCACCAATGCTTAAGAACATTGGCATCCTCTGTGGTTGGGTTTCACTTCTTTGTTCTGCAGAGACATTAACTGTGGCCCAAGTAACTGAGTGACAGTCATGCCATGCAATCACTGGATGCAAATAATCCTGCAAATTGAACTCATCTAAATGCTTCCATAGAAATCAAATGAGTCAAAATGAGTAGCATGAGATGAGGTGGCAGGCTATGTCTTAACGAGTACATTAGAATAATTAAACAATGAAGGTTTTGATTTTTCTTTTTACCATCAATGAAAGACATTGAAAGCTGAAATTATTTTTAAAAAATAGAATGACATCCCTTTTGCTCAGTTTCGTGGAACCATAATACAGTTTGACTGAATTGAGAGGGAAAAACACAGGAGAAGATTCTACTGGTTTTTGCTTCCAAGCTCAGATTGGGTCATACTGAATAGTATTTCATGGCCTTTTTCTGGTGGTTTGTGAGTACTTCCCAAAGCCAAAATATATATTTTTGGCTGATTAATGTTCAGTAGTTAAATGAGGACAAGCAGTGATATATTCTGAGGTTGCAGAACACAAAGTGAATAAACAGAGCTCTCCAGCAAAGTTACAACATCCTCCACAGTTACACCACTAGGAGAAATATTATTTCACTGCCCCCATCCCATTTGACTGGGATTTTGCGTTTGCCATGAAACTGTTTCAGTCATGGTATAAAATTCAATAACAACAATGTACATTTCACTTCTTAAGACAATTAGACAGAGAAAATGAGGGAGCAAGCCAGCAACATATGATCAGAAAAATCTCCATGGATTTTTACTACTCCATGAATTATGAAGTAGGAAAAGTGGATACACGGATGTAGAGGAAGTTATATGCACTGCATGCATTTCTTTTCAGCTATTTTAAAATTTTGATTATTTGCAACATAAATCTATGTAAGGGTATGGAGATTAATTTTATAGTGTTATGGAATTATCACTGTTTTATTTAACTGTATTGTAAGGAGCCGCTGAATGGGCTAAGCAGTATTGCAGAAGAACACAACGTTTATCCTGCCTTCCTATTTTTAGATTCTTCCTGAAATAGAGGAATAAATGGCATCATTCCAACCAGGATTTCTCATGAACACCTAAACTACTTACTTAACTAAGAGCCTGATATGGAGAGAAAGTGTCAATTTAGAAAATGCGGTGTAATGTGGGTAATTTTTTGAGTAATTTAAAGTTCTCAGGAGTACGATTCCAGCGTAATTATTTATGTCTGTCAGGGGCCTGCCCTGGAAGCATTTCCTAACTTTGACCTGCTTCCAGCTGGTTGGGAAACAGCCAGGTTGCTCAGTGGATTTAAGAAAAATTCAAAGGCTGTGTTAGCATAATTTGAGCATGTCATAAGCATATCATCACCAAAGTTTAATTGAGGGCTCCTCATAATCCAGATTTTAGATCTGATGCTAATTACTGCAACAGCTCATTTCTGTTCCCACTGAAGTCAGATGGAGTTTTGATACTTAGAAACTATTGTTCTTAAGTTGTCAAAATCTGTACAGTCTTTACTGAATAATTTATTACTTTCAGTGCCAGATGCACCAGAAACAGTTCTGGTACCATTCCTGTTCCTGACTGTAGGAATAGCTGTAACCTGAGTGAGTAGTTCTCTGTCCACACAACCTATTTACCTGGGATATTAACAATGTAATTGAGGAAAATAAATTCCTTCACAAGCAGAAGACTGAGTGGTAATGTGTACATGCTATTTTGGGGGCCTAGAGACTATATTAATTGCCTGAACAATCCCTGATCCTGTCCCACCTGATACAGGAATAAAAGGTCTTCTGAAGCCCAAAGGTGTCTAGTTGCCTCCACGTGCCTTATGGCTTTAGTGCATCTTACATTCTCTGTATGTTCTCAAACGCTGTCTTACTAACTGTCTGCTGGCTTTTTGCAATACGAAGCAAATGGATTTAGGAGAACATCATGGTCCTGGCTATTTTGAGGACCAGTATTTAGGAAGAGCGCAGATATGGCCTGCTGTGAGAACTGTTGTGATTTCTACACATGAAGCCCTGGCTGAGCATGAGGGAGGCCCTGGGCTGAAATTTGCTGAACTTTTCCTGATAAGGAAGCGTTTCATTTTATAGAGCTCTCAAATCTAGTACTGCCTTCTAATTCTCCAACGGTATCTAGTGATATTACTCTTTCAGTAGTATTCACAGAATGTCCTGGTTTAAACAGGAGGGGGAAACAATTTATCAAAAACAACAAACAAAACCCAAGCCCTCTTCCTAACTTTCTTTTTCCATTGCTACAGGTTTACTCCTACTAACAGAACCTTTTGAAATGTGTATCTAAAATTACACTGTATCTCAAAGTCTAGCCATGTTTGCATAAATTAAAAGAAGACATGGCATATCGTTAGCAAAAATATCTGGGAAAATGAATATGTGCATGTAATAGTTTCAAATAAATGGTGATGTTACATGCAGAAACCAAAGTCACTCAGAGTAATTTTGTAATGAAAATAAGGAGGGAGCAGCACAAGTGGGGAGTTTTGCTTCACAGCACCTTGATGTTGACTGCCACATGCCCACAAATTGAAGACAAAGTTTTCGTATGCTTCTTAGGGATTTAAGTTCCAAGGCTCAGCTTGGAGATGCTGAATAGAAAGCCATGCTAGATAACGGGTCATTTGCAATAACAGTCTGGGTCAGGCTCAAATGTGATTTGAAACTGCTTGCCCCAGTGTAAAAGAAAAGCCAGGTGCTGTCTATGTGCTGTGGGTGAAAACATATTGGGCAGTTGCTGTGAGGACACCTGTCATCTCTGTTTGTGTGTAACGTATTTTGAAGTACCTTACTTCAAACAGGGTTACAATATACACAGTGCTATTTTAGAAGAAATGGAAGTGATTAAATATTCCCAAGTTGAAAGTAATTTGCATGGGAGTACCTTAGATTCAGGATCATCTTCATACATGAGTGAATTGGTAGATTCTTGAATCTCACATTTCTAGCTACAGAACCTTCCTGACATTCATGGTCATGGTGTGCCGTTGTGATTAGTTACTTCAGCTAAAGGGTGCTGGAGAATTTTCTATTTTTTAATGAATTTATCTAGTAGATGCATTAGCCATCTGTAATCATGACACTCCTTTGCCTGTGTTGAAGTTGTATCCTGTGTGCATCTTCAAATCCGTGGAAGCCAGGAATACTTCACTGATGATACCATTCTAAAGTTGTCAGGATTATTTTGAAGTCCTGCTTGTTTGGTATTCTTCAAAGCTAATTGAAGGCAAGAATATACATTCATTGCTCTTATTATCTAATACTAGCCAGAATACCCAGAGCAGTTTTAATCTCTAAGCATCCTAAAGACACCTTTTTTGCTTATTGCCAAATTATCATCTTCAATTCTTAGATAAATTAAACCAAGGCAGAAAGTTGAGGCAGCTGTCTGAGACAGGGAGAACTGGTACCATATTTAGTGTTAGCACTTAGAATTATTTTTTTTTTGGTGTGTGACTCAGATACCCACTAAATTAAAAATTGCTGACTCTTGGTCTTGGTGGTTTGGCCTCTTCCCACATAATTGCATGGGCTGGACGAGGATCACTAAATCATGTCTAGTCTGGCAGGAATGACCGTGTAAGAATTGCCAGCCTGTAAGTGGGGAGGTCGTGGCATGCTCTGGAGACTGTCTCGGTCACATTAAAGCCTTACATGGTTGCTGGTCAGGGAGACTCCTTTGGAGTTGGGTGAGCCTATTATCAAATCTGAGATCATGGGGCTGCCACTAAAAACTTTTATCTGTACTCCAGGCAAAGTGCAGGGAGCCACTGTACTAAACCGGGGACAGCTGGCAGGCTAGATAAAGAGACCCTTTTTTTTTTTTTGCTACTTAAGCTATGTGTACAAATATTTGATTTTGCTAGCTAATGAATCATGTCTTGGCTTGAGAAGGCTGGTACCGCTGTAAACCTCTGGTGGCTCCAGAACACTTACCCTGGAAAGTCTCCTGTGATGCCCAGATTGATTGTGATCTAGTGAAGGGCCATGGACAGAAACGAGTGCTGAAACTCATGACTCAGGTCTGGCACGCTGCAGCCTGTGACTAAGCAGCTGCCCTCCCAGACAGACTGCCACAAACCAGGGAAGCACAGTGCAGGGCACTGCTCTCAGGCTTGCTGCAGCTCTGGCTTCCAGGTTTGTACATGTACTTTTTTTCTGTACTCTTCATCAAGGGTTCAGCTCAGTCCCCCTGAAATACAATGGCAAAGTCCTTTGCAACTCCCCAGGGTGCCCTGCTGTTTGAACCGCACAGTTCATCTGGTAACAGTAAGTGACAAGCTGGTGGCTTAGAGCTCCATTGACTGTTTGTTGTCTGCAGAGCAGAAGGCATATGTATTTTTGTGTGTATTTGTGTGGGAAATTGCATGCTGTGAAATGCTGCCAATCGGCAGCAGGACAATCAGACAAAGAGCTTTTGTTACTCTCAAGGAACTTTTTGTGATCAATATGTGATCAAACTGTGAGAAAGAAGCAGAAGATCCAATGTTCCATATGTACATGTATATATATTTTTTTATTAATAAAAGTTGGATATCTTTCCTGAGTGTAATTAAACTTAAGTTGGATCATATAAAAAAAAATTGTAATATCAAGTTTCGTTTATTCACATAACAGTCCTCATTTAAGTGTTTTTAGTTTTCCCTGCCCTGTTTTAGTTTTAGTGCCTGAAAATGAAGATGTGAATGCTGGGAGAGAAAGGGACGGATGTATGGAAAAAAGGAAAAGAAACCCATCAAGTATAAGCATTCTTACTTAGCATACTGAAGTCTTCAGCCTTGGGGTCCAAGGCGTTGGCAAGGAGGCAGAGGTGGCTGCAGCACCAGAGCCTGTGCTCAGCTGGTGGGTACGTGAAGTTGGTGCAACTCGATGCATACTATAACCCAGTAATGTGTAGTAGATGAATCCCAGCCTGAGATCTGCTTGGATACGTGCCAGCATCTCAGAACTCACACTCCTATCCTAGTTTGCCAACTCAGCAGGGATGTCTAGGAATAAATAGATTTGGAAACAGCACTACTTTTCTACCTCTAGAGGGACCACAAGGATCAGACATGAAGCCTGCTGCACCCTGGCAGTCAGCTCGTCATGCTCCTTTCCCTTCCATACTTGCTCCGCCTGAAGATGGAATGCTCCGGGCTTTACCAGATCAGTAACAATGAAATAGTGAAAGGAGATGAACTGTAAGAAGCGAAACTTTGACAAGAATTACGTCGGCAGTGTGTGAGCTCTGGGCAGTGAGAAATCCATCCCCACACTGCTTGGATGTCTCCTCCACCGTCTGCTCTTCTTCCTCCCCCTGAAAGGACAGTATAGGCAGAGGACTATACTAATGTGTTAGGGTTATTACTCTCTATCATTTGTAGTTGCAGTTCAAACCACTTTGAACCACTGACCCTCTACAGTCTGACCTTCTGAGGGCAGAATGAGCCCTCAGAAAATTGTGGGTTATGTGATGTCTGGGGATTCCTGTAGCTTTTTTGTCTCAGAGTCTCTGCATTAAGCAGTTACACTGTGAAATTTCTGCTTTGACCAGTTAGGGCAGAAAACTTAGCACTTCACTAAGAATGAAAAATCACTCATTGGCTTCTTGTTAAGCATAAATGAAGGTGAACATGGTCTCCCTGTTTCTGTATCTCCAAACTAGTCTGAACTTGCTCTTCAGCATGACTACACTCCTACAAGCAAAATTCTGCATAGTTTCCTCCTACTTATTGCTAATGTGTCTCCATGATCTCTCTGATTTATTTACTTTTGATAACTACATACAGTGAAATGCTTTGACTACATTTTCAGCTTTTTGATCTTAAACTTCCATAAATGGGAGAGAAAAAGCTTGAGGTACACAAATAAAGATATATAGAAGACATACATATGCAAACACTGTGTAGCCAGTTAAAAGATTAAGTTGAATGATCTGTGATAGACAGAGTCCTTCCTTTTCAGCTCAGAGCTCCAGGTCGTGGTTGGATAACCATACAATGCACGTTTTTCTTAATTATGTTGCTCTGCCCTGACTGTTGACATAGCTGTGTTGTACCTAAGATGACCTAGTGTTGTACTTACAGGTATTTGGAGAGTTGAAACTTTTGTTTTCTTTTCATATGGAAAGCCTGGACTAAGTGTATTTCTTGAAGTTTACTGTATCTGTGAGCCCTATGACAGTCTGCTGACTGTAGCCTCTCTGCTGGAGACTGGAAAAGAGTGAGGAACACTCTAGAAAAAAATGGAAGAAAACTTTTACAGTTCTTCCTCACTAGCTCTCAGGGACAAACTCTTGAAAGAACTGAAGAAGAACGGCTTTGTTATTAAGGTGTTAGACCGGTAAGTTAATGAATTGGATTTGTGTGTTGGCTTTGCAAGGTATCACTTATTTGGGTGGTCCCAGATGGGCAGGATGACCATGGACAGGTCATTTAATCTCTCTGAGGCCCCATTTACCATCACTGTAATGAAAATAATACTATTTACTTTCTGCTGTCTACTTAGGCAAGCTTTCACAGTTCTGATGGTCTACTTTGCAGACAGGGTACTGCTTTGTAGAGCTCTAAGCACCACTAAACCTTGAGCTGCTGTGCTCACTGCTCAGCCCTGGTCTGCTTTACATGCTGCTTCTGTGTTGCTGGAGGAGAATGGAAAGACAGGGGGGAAGGTGACTTTCTGGCATGTTTTATTCCCATTTCCCCTCACTGGATATCTAAGTTTGTGGAGCAACAGCCTAATATAGCAAGCGAGCAGCTGCCTGCAAGGGACTGAATACCACTTTGTGCCTGCAAAATGTATGATCAGAAGCAAACCAACTGCAGAACATGCTGGACCCATATTCAGTTCAGGAGACTTCCCAGCCATAGATTTTGTCTAAGTAACAGAGATCAAGACGTGCTCCAACATCTGTGGGACTTGTTAGTGCTATCTATAATCTTCATGTGCTTCTATAATCTTACCTGCTTGGCCTCACATCCCTGGGAAAACCCTCTCTTGGGGGGCTTTTAGGAGAATGGGCTGTGTCTCCCTGAGTCAGTCTTGATTGGATACTTCTCAGCTAGGTGTTCTCCAGTGGAAAGGGACAAAGAGGGAGAGATGGGTCAATTAGATGAAGTAAGGGCATGGTTGTGATTGCAGGAGAGAGTTGGCATCATCACCGGTTTGCCTCCTTTGAGATTTCTATTGGAGCAATAAACTGACCTCTCAAAAGAGAGAATTGCATCCAGACTGGCCACAGTGGCAGGCTTTTTTGAGCAGAGAATTGGGCAAGCAGCTTACAGGTACTGAAGACCTGTTTCAGAGTGCTGACAGTAGTTATTCAGTGTTCAGGAAAAGTAGGCTAATACTAAAAAGTAGGTTCATTCCTTCCTTCTTCATTCACCTTGTTTAACAGCCGTTTTGTTTTTCTTTGGGTCTTAGATAATAACAAGGCAGTTTTGTCTCCTTTGCTCCTCCTGCTTGTTGGAGTTCTTTTAGCTACCATGATCATGAAGCACCTGCTTTTCCTCAAGGCAAAAGCTGGAGATCAAAAATCCTGCTCAATGATTATTTGGTGATGGTGGGAGGGTTTCATGCAGTCCTCTAAGAAGAACATTGTTTGATGTGCAAACAATGTCCCACCAAGAATTAAAATATTACACTTAGATCTCCATGTGTTTATTATAATTCACTATAAGATTTTAAAATTTTCACTGAAATAAAGACACAGGGAGAACTGAAGAAATTAATCTGCTTTAAAAGAACAGAACAGTAATGGTCTTGCAACAATAAGCCAGTCTCAATCATAAGGATTTAGCACAATTTCCTGCGTGTTCAGTAAACAGGAAGAAAAACGCCATGATGCTTAAGGAAAATGTAGTAGGTGCACAGGTGAGTGAAGAGCAGCTGAGGGTTTTTTCTGATAATGAACTCAGATTATAGGATAAAATACAAAGACTCTGGAAAGGCAAGTGCAAAGCTTTCTTGCACTTCAGAAAATCTTGGTATTGGAGCATGCTGAAAGTTCCATTTGTAGGCCATTTTATAGCGTTCTCATTTTTATTGCTTTTCACAAAAGGGTATTAACGTTTCCACAGTTATTTTCTTCCAGTGACTGGCTTTTGACTTCAGTACTCGCTTCTTTCAATTCATAGTTCCAATGCAAGGTATGCTTAATGGCAGAGTGTTATTGTCTCTGTTCATCTGCAAATCCAAGCCCTATGTGCAGCAATAAGTTGGTTTGCTGTTGGTTAATTTTTAGTATCTCTTCTGAATCAAGGTAAAAACTTGTTTGTCCCCTGCCAATTTGGAGAAAGCTTCCTCTTTCCCAGTCTCACCCTGGCTCACTCAGACTGGAGCTGGGAAACAGTCCTCTCTTCTGGCAGTATGTTTTGCAGCACTAACAAAAAGCAGGAGGTTTCACAAAAGAATCTATCCTATTTCATCTCTCTCCACCATTTGAATTGTAGTATTGAATTGCCTGAAATAGTCTTGCAAGACAATTTAAAGAAAAAGAACTGCCCTTAAAGAAATGGGCTCATGTCATGGCACAGATCTGCTCTTGACCCTCTGGGTATCTGTGCGTTACACATGGGACAGAGAAATGCTGAATTCCCAATATATTCTGGTTGGTGTAGCTGCCAAGCCAGTTAGCTGAGAATGGCTAGCAAGTTTCAAGCTGGCCAATACTTTTTTTGACTTTCCTTTTTTTGGAGAAATTCTACCACAGGATATAGGCCACCCTGTGGGTCTGTGTCTGTTTCCAGCAGTGAGGGATGTAACTCAGCTTTTCTGCGTGGCTGCAGTTGCTTTCCAGTGACCAGTGCCACCATGGAATGAGATCTGTTTTCTGGAAAACCTTTGTGGTTAATTCCTTCTGTGAAATATTCAACTCTCACTTTAATTTCTTCAGATCATAATGCCCAACTAACTTAGTTTTACAAGGATCTAAAATCTTTCCCCCGCTAACTTCTAAGAGCAGCTCAAGATTTTCTTTCTTGAAAACTGCCTCATCCCTTCCCCACGCTACCTTTTCAGGCTCTTACAGCTCACTTACAGTCAGGCTGTTGCAGATTGTTGCTCTTAGAAAACTGTGGTGATGAAGATTGTTTGGGTTTTTTTGGTGCCATCCTGTTCTTGCATCCTGTAGATATAGAGTAACTAAACAGCAGGAAGCAGTTTCATGGCAACCATGCTCTTTTCCTGTCTCTTTTTTGAAGATTATGCAAAAAGTAAGTAGCAGAACAACTGCAGAGACAGCCCTGTGTAATGCTTTGCTGTTCTACTGGAGTACTGCTTCGCTATTCCTCCTGTTTTTCTCTCTCAATCATATTCTCCTATATAAATCAATCTTTCACCTCTCTGGCCTTTATCAGACCTTTGGAAAGCCCCATAGACAGCATTACTGTCCCACTTTCCGCTGTGACCTCTTCTGGGGCCAGAAGTTCTCCATTGTTTCAACTATTTTTACACAAAGGGATGTTACAGCCATTGAGCTGAGAGCAATGTGGGTATCGCAATTGGCAGCTGCAGAAAGGGGCTGCGACTGCATCCTTGGCAACGTATCAAAATAGAATGGGTTTTAAGGATGCCGAAATAACCTGTTCTACTGTCCAACAGGGCTGAAGTCTTCATTATTGTGCACTGAATTTGTTACATGCATTGCTGAACAAGCAACTCATGCAAGCTTCTACTTGTGTGAGTCAGCTTCTATACTCTTAGATGGTTCTGCAGAATTATGTTCTAAATAAGTTCTATGCTCACAAGATGTGATTTCTCATTGCTGCTGCAAAGGAAAAACATGTAGGCACTTTTCATTCCTTTGAATTTTATTTGCTCTCATATTTCATGTTATAGTCTTGTAATCTTGCAGGCAGCATGCCTGGACATTTTTTTTTTGTTTTAATTTTATTGTTACAGAACACTGCATAGAGATTAATTTTCCTGCATGGTCTTTCTGAACTCTAAAATGCCAAATTCACTGCTCATAAGAACTGCCTAGTTTATATTGGTTTTCCATATTTAGTGCTTCTGCTCCCTTTTTAGAGGGGTTAGGGAATCCTTAATGAATGCAGGTGTTTTTTTGCTGTGTCTCCTTTTTTTTTTTTTTTTTAATGGTTCACTTAATTTTCCTGTACATTGAAATGCTGCTTTTTTTTTTTCTTTAAATTTAGACTACAATTACAAAGGTACCTGAAAACTTGGTTCCCCTATCCAAGGTAAGAAAACCTGTTACTGCTGTGGAAAAGTCCCTCCATGTTACCTGGGCTGAGGTCTCCCATAGTTTATTCTTCTTTGAAGAATGTTGACTTTTAACTTCTTGGATATGGAGTGTGATGAACCTTCTACCCACAGGTTATGTTGTAGCTACTCTTTTAACCTTCCTTATTCCCTCTGAACTGGAAGCAACCTGGACCTGGCTGCCCCATATGTCATATCACCATCCTCGGACTCCTTTTTCTTCTTCCTCTGCAGAGATGTAACAAGAATTCGCATGCTTACCTCAGATGTTTCTTGACTTCTGCTCAGAGAAATGTCTATCAAGATGTTTAGAGCTTATCCAAATGTTGTGTCTGATGTGTCTATTGCTGGTATAGTCTTTTCTTAGCCTCTTCCTGTCCCATCAAACTCAGAGAAGGAAGCACGACTGATTTCTAGAGGGTTTAGCCGGCAGTTTGAGGAATATAGAACAGACTGCTCTAGAGTGAAGAGAAAACAGTTCTCACAGTTCTAGAGTGGGTTAAAGGGAATGGTAAATATCGGTGTCTGCCAACCTGCAGAAGTGCAGTGGCTTGTCTCAGGGATTTGTAGGGCTGAAAGTTATCTGTTTGAGACCCTGAACCCCACTTGTAACTCATAAAAATCCACTGTTGTGAGCAATGCTTTGGCTGTGGTAAATGTTTCCATGATTCTGTTTTCAATCCAACTTTCTCCAGTGATTAACACTGGTAATAAAAATACATGCATCCACATCAATACCTTTATACTCTTCATACTTGCTCTGGGATGAATTTAATTCAGTGTCTTTATTATCCTGTAAGGTAAATATCTGCCTGATATTAGATTATTACATTACAGTTTGCTGGTTTTCCTTTTCACAAAAAGGAGAGAATTTAGGGGAAGTTACTGTAATTTCATGTCCATTTTTGTCCAGTATGCAAAAGTACACTGGCCCAATGACTGTGGGGTTGAGATCTATAGCTATTAAAGGTATGTAAATGCTTTGTTTCCAGTAAAATGGGTCACAGTCTGAAGTGCACTCATAATATTTAATATGCAGACTTCAGGCATAGACACAGCTTCACTTACTGCTGTTAACCCATGGTTACTGTTTCTTTCCTGGAAGGTTTCACCTCCAAAACTGAGATGCCAGAATGTACTAACACAAATGAGTGCCAATGGTCAGGTCTAGTGGTTCAGCCCCAGGGACAGTAACCCCAGCAGGAGGAGAGGCCTAAACGCTTCCAGTTAACTTTGCAAGAGTAAAATTTCCCCTTGTAAAATGTCACCCTACTTTTATAATTTAGATTTTGGACAGGTTCACAAGCCACTTTTCTATTTTGTTATTTATTGTTTGTAACAGAGAGGTGCCATGGTAAAGTTATGTCAAGCCACAGAGAAGGATGCCATTCTGCTGAATACTGTATAGATACAGGCTGAGGAGAGGGTTTGAAGAGTTATAGTACATTTAATTTTCCACTTGTTTGTCACTGATTTGAATTATATAGTTACAAAATACCTGAAATCTGTAGAAGCCAACTTTTCAAGGGAAAGGAAGAAGAACTCTGCAGCCTAAAGTTTGTCCTTTCTCTTATACAAAGTTAATGAAGTCAATGCAAATATGTTTTCCATAGAGGAAGCTACATTTACTTGATGTTTCCTGCTGATCCTGTTTTTGCATTGTTCCTAGTGCTGTTGTGCATGTTTTCCATCTGCTGCTTGCAGACTCCCCACTTCACTTAGGTTCCCAGGTCAGCTTTTCCCTTCCACTCCCCCTTACTTTTTTTAACAATTATACTGAAAGCAGTGCTCAAAACTTGGAAGTGAAATCATCTTTTGGGGGGTAAAAATGGAAGAAGTGAGCTGTAGTCTGCCTGAGAAACTCCAGAGGCCCAGGTAGCTGGACGACAAAGTAACTAGGATAAGGAGAGAATGCTAGTTGTAATTAAAAAGTCTGTTTTTGAGGTTTGAGGGCAGAGTTAGTATCAGGGGAGAACATCCAATTTTCATAATAAAATCTAAAGGCAGCTGAGAACACATCTCTAAGGACTAACATGTGGGTGCCCTTTCCCCAATTATATCAGAGTAAGTGGGGGCTAGGTGGGAATGGCACCAACCCAATATGTTAGCTTTGACCTGCCTGAGAGTTATGCTTCTGAAGCACAAATTCCCAATTTACTAAGTCAGTTTTCTTGTTCTTTTGTGAAACATCCCATGGCTCCTGTGAAAATGTATGAGAATTTTTACTGTTTAGAGTTGCCAGGTGGCATTTTCAGTGCTGAAGAAACACAGTAGAAGAAACACGAATCTGGAGAAGGAAAGCCATAATTTGAGTGCCTTTAAGGGTGAATTCTAACCAATTAAACTTCAAGCACAGAATACTCTTCAGTTTTATTGAGAACAAGATTTCAGTATACATATATAATTTTTCCAGCTGTATTGTCAAAGGCTCAAAGTCTTCCTTGCTTTCATCAGGGACGTGGATTGGGAATAAGGTACTAGTTCTTTCTGAGATTTTCTCTGTCAGGTGTAGAATCAGGTGGTCAGACACTGTCAGACAGTGGACACCTGGATGTAATTTCTTCCTTACTTTTCCTTTGCTAGTGTAGTATTTTCAGCTGTATTATGTCTGCAGTATATTTAGACAACCCACATGTTGGCTAAACTGACCAACATACTGGGAGGTCTTATGTGGTCCTACATGATCCCTTACAAAGAGGATTTAAAAGGAGTTATTTAGGTGTATTTAGATTTTTGTTTAGCATATAAATAAGCACTACCAACAAGACTGCACTCGAGGTTGAGTGTGTCTCCATGGATCTGCTGGAAAATAAATTGGTTGTAAAAGAACAATAAATAATGGATGGAGAACTTTGCAGCAAATGAGCAGTTATCTGTCAAAAATCCCTACTCTCCCTCCACCACGAGGCTAAATGGGGCATGGATTGTCACACAGGAGCTTCAAAGAAATTTTTGCATGAGAGAGACTGCATGTTTCTTTTGCAAAGTATAGCTCAATACCCTAGTGAATAAAGAAAGAAATATACGGAGGCTCACAATAAGAGCAAAGAAATGGACATTTTACTTAAGCCTGCGTATTACAGCTTCTTTGCAATTTGACATTCTGAAATAGTGTATTAGTTATTATACTGTGCTGCATTAGCTACCGTTGTAATTACTTATTGAGAACTATTTTCTCTTGTAGGAAATACGGAAGATTTCATATGATAATATGGTGCTGGTTTATAATCTGGGTTTTCAAATTACTTCCATGGTGATGTTTTAAGTATTTAATGTTCTTTTCTTGATACATGAACGAAATCATGTCTGAACAATATGATAATGGCGATCATATGTGAGTGCACCCTTTTCACTGTCCTTGCTTCGGTGAACCGTGAGGTCTGAGGATTATGTGGGATTGTATCATTTTATTGTCAAAGTGACTAAAGCATTAGCCTTTCTTCAGTATGCCCTGTGTTCTTTTTTTTTTTTTTAATAAATAACACAACAAATGTTGACAGAAGAGAATTTAGGCTTTGTTCAGGAAAATCCCCTAGCTGCACGAAAAGACTCTGGGATACACTTGACATGACGAATTTCTTTGATGATATAAAGTTATTGGCAGGTGTATCTGGTGTGAATGTGGCCAGAATGATACTTCACCGTAGGGATTACAAACTCTTGGATTTGCCTTTTCCAGTTGCGTAGAACTGATCCTATATTAAAGAACTGCAGCTAGTTCATTATGGATGCACATAAGAGTCTGGCCCTATAAATCTAATTGTTCTAATCAGATAATCTGATAAATGTCCTTGTTGGAAGTGCAGGGGAATGCTGGGTGGAAAGGAACAGCTGGAATCCTTTCAAAGTCTAATTGCCTCATGTGCACCATTATTTTCATTTATGATATAGCCAACAATTGGACAGGGTGTGTAGCACGTAGGCCACATTTTAACATCACTTCAGCCCTGCTAGGAAAGGGAAGAAAGGTCATTAATCCTCAGCTGTATTTATGTGCATAGCACCCCACAACCAAGCAACCCTGCTCGCCATTATTCTAACACTGCTAATTGGGAGGAGTTGAGCAGATGTGTCTGGTATTCTCCGAGGTCCAGCTGGTATCCAATTTCCAGCAGAGTTTGCTGAGAAACATGAAGGTCAAGTAACTTCCCCAAGGTTACACCATAAGTGGCTCAGCTGGGATTAGGACCCAGATTTTCCTTGTTCCTAATCTTTTCCCTTATTAATCAATGTGGTCTCTTTCTGCAAATACTAAATAAGTTCATATTTGTAGATCTACAAACAAAATGTTTATTGACAAGATCACTTAATTTGGGGAATAGATTTCATGAGAAGGGAGATAATGAAATAGCATTAGCAAGCTAACTCATAACTGAAAATTAAGACTGGGTTTTGCTTACGGGAGCTATTATTTTAATGTCAATGTTGTATTTCTCTTCTTCATCTCTGATTTCTCAAAACTATGCATATCTGGCCACTCTCCCTTGTCAACTGTCAATAAATATGGTATCAAGGAGGATATTTCCTGAATTTTTTGGAGTTTGTATTTATCTTTATTATATCTCAAAGAAATTGCCTGACTGACAATGCAGAGACAATAACACGGTGGCTGTCACATGGCTTATTTGTCCTTTTGTGATGCAAATCCTCTGTGATGCAAATACTGCAGCATTTAGGATTATAAAGTTGTTATAATGTAGTTGGTTTGCTCACCTCTTGTGTGGGATGTGGTACTCCATCTTAAGAGGAAAACCAGTAACAGAATTTTTAGTTAGGACGAGGAAAACGCCTGAATTTCTGTATGTCTCACTGAAAACCATGATCAGTATTATGGAGCATGAAACAATTTATAGTGACAGCTGGTTTTAATTAAAGGCTTAGTTTCCCCAATACAAAGACACTTCATTACAAACCAACAAACCCGTTCACACCAGTAGTCTGCTCTGTTTCTGTAAACAGGAATGGATACAATGTGCATGTCTGGAGAACTGCTTGGAAAGCCTCATAGGGCACAGAATTAAAATAACAGCTAACACATCTCATATGGATTAAGGAGCCAGAAAAACAAAAAAGTCTTTATTACACAACAACACAGTGTAACTGATCTCCTGCCATTAGGCAGTGAAATCCAAAGCCACAGAGCGCAATTAAATAGCAACCTGGCACCTGCTGTTTCCAATACACCTTTTGGAATAGCTAGAAAGAGTCTATACTGTGAGTCTTATAAACAGACTGAGGCTGGTATATGACAGATTTTTCATGGTAGGTTCCTACTTCAAATTCAGCCCAGTACTATATGGCCTGGACTCCTGTAGCGTACGAAGGCACGGACCCCGGTCGGTGATGCAACCAGAATAGTTTGTTATAACCAACAGGCAGTTTATATAGTACCAGTGGATCTTCTTTCCCAACCAACACACCCCTGCAACCCCCAACTGCCAGGGGGGCAGAATTCCCCTCCATGTCAGGGGCACCAGGCATTGTTTACAGGTCTGGAGATGCTCATGGGCCATCCTCTGCCATTGTTCCTGCTTCTTCTTCTGGTCTCTGCTTCTTCCACAAACCTGTTAACCCCCTGTTCTCCCACAGACTCCTATGTAGAGGGAGTTTGATCTCAGTCTCCACTCTTCATAAGCTACCACTTGATATTAATAATCTCAGCAAAAGTGCCAAAGAGTAATGAATATGGAAGTGGGACTCATTTGCAGTGTGATTACAGATAACTAAATGCAATGACATAGTTGTGGGGCTACACAGGGAAACTTCTGCCTTTTCCAGACCTGAAGTGCAGTACAGCAGCCACTAGCTAAAGATTCAAAATACAAGATGACTCAAAATTTAGGAATTGTTGACTATATCAAGACAACAGATCATTAGATTTTAGTATAAAAGTAATGCTTTAAAATCCATTTGAAACCTTCATATAGACCCAATTAAATAGAGTGAAACTGGATAAAACTGAAGATATTTCTGTCAATGTCTAACTCAATGAGAGATTGGATCAGCTGGAGACTTTTTCAGAGCAATTTCTAGAAGACCCAGATAAAATTCAGCATGGAGTGATACAGCAAACGTACACAAAAGTACAAGGGTATCTGAGTAAAAGAGAGGAATTTAGTTTCCCATTAGATTCAAGGTTGGTGGGGATTTTTTAGGAGAGGTTTATCAGCAATGACTGGAATGGAAGTTATCATTGTTCAAGCAGCAAGGAGGAAACAAGTCCTGTCCGATTCAGCACAGAGATCTTTCCACAGTTTCCACACAATTCAACAGGAAGCAAACACTGATACCTGAATGTTGTTTACTTTTCCCATTAGATTTTCGGTTGACGTGTATGTATGTATCCAAGGTTAAAA
The DNA here is from genome assembly GCF_001431845.1 of Calidris pugnax. Taxonomy (NCBI): domain Eukaryota; kingdom Metazoa; phylum Chordata; class Aves; order Charadriiformes; family Scolopacidae; genus Calidris; species Calidris pugnax. The sequence continues at coordinate 159,411 of NW_015090781.1, forward strand.
TGCAGGAAATCACATTGATCTTCATGAGAAAAACACATAAATTTGAGATGTCACCAAGTTCTTGAAAAAGAAACCTAATAGATATCAAAGAAGGCATGAAGCTGTTAGTCTATGGAGTAAGACAAAGAACTACTTTAAGCTAATATAATGGCATTCATTGAAGAACAAATTAACCTGATAAAGAACTAATTAAAGACCCACACGACTGTACACCTTCACTCCAACTGACAGATAAACTGGGGCAGAGAGGTCAAACAACCTGACCTGAGATGTGCAGGTATGGACATGTGTGCCTAGGTGGTAAAAACTTACAAGAGGGCTCTACTGACAGACACTCAAAACTGCTAGAAATGCAGGAATGGACAGAAGTTATGGTTTAAAAAATATATAATGCCATGTTTTATGTTCTGGCATAGAACTTAGTGATTTTAAATATTTCAGTTTGCATTTCTCTACCTTCTGAAAGGAAAATTGGCACCCACCTTGCTAAAGAAAACAAGACCAGTACTTAGGATGTATTTTGTAATATTGCGTCAGAAAGAATGTGCAATGATGTGTGGTTTCTAGTTTGTTTGCCACCAACAGTAAATTCTTCCCCATTTTGAGAAAGGTTTGAGGATTGTCTTGTTTTCCCAGCATCTCTGTGCATTAACAGATTACTGACACTTGCCTTGATTCAAACTTTTCTGTGTTTCCCAGTCCCTCTTGTCTTATCTGGGCAACTGTGTTCCAGCTCACTACTCTCATATGGTTTCACTACTAATAAAAAGGCTGTCAGGGTCCTCCATTAGTACCTGCTGAAGAGGAAGATGCTTGTGTCACTCAACACATCCTGCTAGCTCGGCTGTTACCGAAAGCTGCAAAGTCAAGATGTCTCCCACAGTCAGTTCAGGTATCTCTTAGTCATCTGGCCATAACCAGTTTTCCAAAGGGTAATGACCTCATCTCTGAGGCAGCTCATTAGTGTAACCTGTCTGGAGGTACAGGAAACAGGACAGGGTGTTCTGTGTGGCTTACTGCCTTCTAGTTGTAATCGTGCTCTAGATTCTTGCTCTGCAGTGTTGGTTCCTGCCAAAAATCTTGATCCAATTTTCTACTTTCTAGACCTTGTCCTAGTTCCTCTTCCTACTGAGTGCCTGTTCCTTATCCTGCCCTTGATTGGTCTTGGTTCCTAGCCCTTGTCGCTTTCTTTTCCAGCCCTAGTTTCTCATTTAAGTTAGCTTGCCTGCCCTTGCTTCAGCTATGACTTCAGCTCCTGATGCTGAAGACACTTGTACACATTGAGATGAGCCAAAACTGATCTTCACTTAACCATGCAAACTTTAGTATTCACGAGACTAAAACATACTCTGAGGACAATGGCTTTAGTATATCATAGACATGCAAAAATTCTAGTTCTGGTACCAAGGCAAGCTACTCATGAAGGTGAATCTCATCTTTTAGCAGATTATTGGTAATTGAGTTACATGTGGTAGAGCCATAAATATAGTGGTAAAGTTTTTTAAAAAATTGTTCTAAGAATGCCTCTTCCATCTGCTGTCTGACAACACTCTCCCATGCCTAAGTGATAATAATAAAAAAGTCTCTTACTTCACATAATGAATGGGAAGGCATAGCGGTGCTTTCTCCACAAGTTTCCAAAGACTGAAGAAGATTTAACATTTAATTGCACATAGCACCCCATTTATTTGTTTTGAACTGGCTTCCCGATAACTTAATTTGATGCCCTCTAATTCTATAAGAAACAGTGAGCAGCCACCTTTTGCTCACCTCCTTCACATCACTTCCAGCATATTGGCCCTTTAAGCTACCTCTTCTCATGGCTGAAAAGTCTGAGTTTCTTCATTCTTCTACTAAAGTGATTCCATGCACTTGGGTTCCTTCTTCATAATCCTTCTGTTTCTGTGACATCCCGGCTGAGAAAGGGAAGGCAGGACTGCATATAGTGTGGAAAATACATCCATAGCAAGGATTTGTGTAGTGGCACTGTGATGTTTACTGGTTTGTTCTCTACTCCTTTTCTATTGGTTCTTAAGATTTTACTTAGTTCTATGATTACTACTGAGCATTCAGACAATGTTTTCATATCAATGCCCACCACATCTCAAAGATACTTCGCTCATAATTTTCTATTAAAAATTACGATTGCTTTTCCTTTTATATATATCACTTGATATTGTATTGAATTTCATCTTTCAGTTTATTACCCAGTTCTTCAGCACCATGAGCACTGTTTGCAACTCTTTGCAGAAAATTGTGACTTGAAAAACTTACCGTCATCATTAAACTTTGGCATGGCTCTACTTCACCCTCCCGCTCCATGAACACACTGAGCAGTACAGGCCTTAACAGAAAATTCTGTGGGACCTTTTGTGCTTTCTTTAGAGTTCTTATCAGTTTGTTGTGTATGGACATACGACTTACTAGTTAATGGCTCTTTGGTTCACCTCATAAACCTGGTAAAAATTTTGGGTCCCACATGCCATCTTCTATTCTTTTAGCACTGCATCAGTTTGAAGGGAAAAGTTACACCTCAGATGTAACCGGGTAGCCATTTCATCCTTGATTCCATTGGAGCTCCCGGCTCTGGTCTTACTGACTTCCCTGACATTCATTTTGTTGTTCTATAATCTTTTCTACTGACACCTTGAGATAATTTAAGACAGTCTTTTATACATATTCCATAAAGAAGAGTTCTAATGCAGAATCCTTCAGAAATCTATTCTTAAAGATGCAAACAATTCATTTTGGTTTCCTTCTGAAGTTTGTTGTTCTGAATGCTCATTTGCTACTTTGCTCATCCACTGGCTGTGCAGATTTTCTGGAAGAGTTCCTGTTTCTGATAGTTTCCTTACGACGTGGACTAAATCATTCCTTGTTTATAGCAGATAAAATTCTGAATCACTTTGTGCTTTTAGTAAGTAAAACTTAATGTCATGCATTTGTCTATTTCAGCATTTAATATATTTAAAATATACTTTATAAGATATAGTTTATTGATATTTCTTTCTGGGCTTGTCTGTAATGAGATTATACGCTGTATTCTTTTATACTGCCTGGCAGCTATAGCTACTACTTAGTATCACCAGAACAGCTCAAATGATTATCTGTTTTTCCAGAAGACAGCAAGTTCTGAATATGCTCATGAAAAGTATAGCATAAAGTATGTCTGTCTTCATGATACAACTGGGTGGGCAATATCACAAGTAGCAGAGGCTGGAAATCCACGGAGGAACCAATGGACCAAACATGCTTAGATGAAGGAAAATTATGATTAGGAACTGACAGCCCTTACTCAGCCTCAGTAGACAAACTGCCTAGGACAGTCCTTGAGCTAAGAGCAAAGAAGAATTGAGATGTCTTTTTAGATTTCTTTTTAGAATATCTGGTTCACAGGAGTTAGAAAAGATCTGCTGTGACACCAAAAGCCTGCGTTAAGTTACTGCTAGATGATTTTTTCAAATTCTTGTAATGACCAGTAAATAAAAAATGTAATCTTACAGATGAGCAAGACACTGTAAATCGAGGACTCAAAGAAAATACACCTATTCTATTCTGTTCCATACCAGTTCACTCCCTAAAGATGCTAACTTGACTTTCCTGTATTAGTCTTTTTTACAAAGGTAATTCTTACATAAAAGCTTTATGGTGGGGCCTTCTTCAAGTCTATTATTTCCATACTGATCTGCTTACAAAAAGTTCCAGTTCCGCTTGTCACTAAAATAAATAATACATTGTCTAGGCCAAGTTCATTCTTTTTCATAAAGTACAGTGTACTTGAAACAATGTTTGTATGAATGAGCTGCTTGATGACTGTGAGAGAAGTTCCACATATCTTTCTCTAAGAGCGTACCAGTACCCCATGAAAATAAGAAAATTGCCTTTTTATAAGAAACTGGTTTCTGATACACTAGATTATTTGCTTTGATCATCAAATATTTTGCAATGTATGGTTCCCTATAGTCCCTATACCTCACCTGTTAGTGAAGTAAAACAAAGATCTTAGGTTTTTTTATCTCCATTCTTTTACGGTAAATAGCCTGGTTTTATTTCATTGGTTAAAACAATAAGAAAGCATAATGGTAAGGCCTCTTTTCACAATACATAATCTTATAAATATAGCAGTATTAATGCTGACACCTAATGGTATCATTACTAATAACAGAATATCACTGAATTCTCATTATGGTTTCCCTGCACATCTACGGTGACACTGTAACAGTGAAAGAAGACAGTAATTTAGCTCTCTTTATGGGTTTCATGGTGCCAATCAGTCTTAGAGCCACCTAAACAACAATTGTTAAAATTGTGGCAATAAAAGTTCAAATGAAAACAACAACAGCATTGGTAATATCTGCAGAAAGAGAAACTAATTTAAATTCATGTTAGATTGAACAAAAAATGTGAGAGAACCAAGACTAAAAATCATCATAGTTCAAAAACTTTTTGAGATCAGGCCATTTTCCCACACATACCAACAAATACGAAAATCTGAATGAAATAATGTTTTCACTTTTAGCCAGATATTTCTACTTTGTAATTCAAATATGGACCACAATAGCAGTGACACTTCACTATTGTTGCCAACTCTAAAAGAAGCTCTTTCACATCTGTGACCAAATTCAATGATTCAAAAGTATGAGCTTCACATTAAAAAGAAGTGTCTGTCTTTAAAAAAATTAAGAGTTCCTCAGCTTCATTCAGTGATCCATGCTTGGTATTTACCTCAGCACAGACTTTTAAAAATTGAATTACCTTTTTTTTTTACTAGAGTATTTCCGAGGAAATCCTTAAGTTAGTCCCAATTATTTGGTGTGGATTCAGTTCTGATGTAAGTAATTTCAGTCCAGCACATTACACTAATAAGTTGATCCAATCCATTGTGCTATCCATAAAGAAGCTTGATATCTAATTGAAACCAGGGATGCAGCACTCCCTTTGTTTGTGAGACACCCATATATCTGAGAAAACATTGAATTTTCAATTTTAAAAGATCACAACGAATAGCAACAATAACAAAAAAAAAGCATTATGAAAGCTTCTTATTTGTACTTAATTGCCCTACAAATTTATAACAGACTAATGTTAATGACATATGTAATGGGAAGTTCTGTAATTGTTTGCTATTTCAGATGCACAGAATAATCTGATGTAATGTGCACTGGGACAGTATAAATACCTTTAAGGTTTCCAAAATACTACACAGCTTACATATGCTTCTGGAGACAACAGCCAATACTCAGAAAAAAACCTGATGGCACATCAGAGCGTTTTTTTGGTGATGTCTGTGGGATATTTCATGCTTTACATAACATAAGACTATCTTGCAGCTGAGCATCTTTTTTACAGGATCCCACATAGTAAAGTGGACCAAATTCAATTTATCTTCTGAAAAAGAATGAAGGAGTGGAGTACTATGTGGATTCAGTCCCTGCTTCTCAAGAGTGTGGGAATTTAACATATCATGCCTATCCAGATGCATCATGTGTGATCTGTGTCCTCAACAAGGATATTCTAGTCCTCATGCAGCATTCATTGAACCTTGAAATAGGACAGTGCCTGATGCTACTTCAAATAAATCATATTCTAAGGATAACATAAAAGTACTTAAAAGTATCTGTGTTTGCATTCATGCACGCTGTCACAATTCATGCCTTGACACCACAGGAGGTTCAACTGCCAGCATCAGAATAGTCAGAAAATGCATAGCTCTCCAGTTCTCTGTGCTTACTTCTGAAACACTTCAGAAGACTTTGGTCTCACCTGGGTTTCTTTGATGGCTTTTGGTTTAGTTTCTACTCTGAGCACGGTAGGATGGTAGCTGTTGCATCCATTCAGCAGTGGCACATGGATCCAAAAAGATCTTTGAGGCAGCCTCTCATGTCACAGTTTATAGAGGGTTCCTAGTACTCTTGTAAAATTGGGAAGTGGTAGATGACGACGTAGGCATTTCGGAGAGCACTTTTGTGGATGCTGACTCTCATGAGTAAAGAGTTCTTTCATTTTGGAAGAAGCCATTATATGTCATTATATACCCACCATGTTTTGGTGGGTTTTCTCATTGTTTTCATTTTTCATCTGATTGGTACCTTTCTTTTCTCCATATAATCCTATACAAATCTTAATCCCAATGTAAGTTTATTATTACAAGCATGTTTTGATGTTATTTTTTTTGATTCCTCTTGTGCTGCAAAGAATCTCAATGTGTATGATAAATTAGATGTTAGCCTTTCTTCTTTCCCTTGTTGGTGTTATCTCACAAGTTGTCTTTTTCTCTCTTGCGCTTGACATCCATACATGTTCTAAATTCAAGTTATGAAGTGATACTCTACAGATAAAGTATTTGTTTCTATTTTTATATGCGAATATGTTGGGATGAACAGCAGACAATAAATGGATCTAAATTTTAATTTCAGATTAGGAATACTAGCATTCTAACACAAATAAGATACTGTAGCTACTTGTTAGACTGACAGCTTTAATGGATAATTCTTTTCCATTGTCTTTTCTGACTTTACAGCTGCATCCAGAATGATGCTGTTTCTCATTTGTTTCATTTGGGAGTAGTAGAACCATCAATGACAGAATTCTATTCCTAAAATATTCTTTAGGGCCAAAAAACCACACCCCAAAACGGCTTCTGTTAATTTTCATTTACATCCCAGGACACAAGGGAAATAAGTGGTACCAGTTTGAAAGAGGAATTAAAAATGTTACTATCAAATGGATCCTTATTATACACACATACACACGCAAAGAGCAACATTTCTCCTTGTTCTCAAATTTAATCATGAGTAAAAAGTGATTTTCTTAAATTTTGTTGCTACTAGTAAGATATAAGACTTCTGGAGAAAAATTTAGCTGAATTGCTCAGCCAAATTACTCATGAGTTGGTTTAAGCTCTTCCCTTTGGGAACCTAAATATTTCTCCTCTCTGCTTTTGGTTTTTGAATGCTATTTCGTAAGTGGAGAGAAGGCTTTCGTTTTCACCAACCCGTTCAGTCCCAGTTCATCTTTACATCCTATTTCTGCCATGGTTGCTTGTCACTTTTTGGCCACGCTTCACCTGAATTTCCTACTTCGCATGTGCCTTCATACTTGGGAATCTTCTGTGTGCATTGAAACTTAGCACAAATGTTTAAAGCATGCTACTGCTAACAAGCACAGCTTACCCCTCTTCTAAGCAGCAATGATACTGTGTCTCTAACAAGGCAAACATTTATTTTCTGGTGATTTTCAGCTTTGATTTTTGTGTTGAGCACATGAAAATGCATCAACTCACCTAACCCACGTATAATGTTCTGAACGTTTTCACTGCTGACATTTTCTACAGACTCCCCCTGTATACTGCAGCTACGCAGCTCAGCAACTCTTGGCCTAGGCTGGACCACGAACACCCTAGGCAGTGACCTTTCTGGGTGTTTTATGGTGGCACATCACCCCTCCCTTGCCCATGGCAGAGGGACTCATAACCAACCATTGACAGACAATGCCAGCCCTGTTTAAACCCCCGGGATTTAGGGGTTTGAGCACGGGTTCGGACTTGGCAAACCCTTCGGGTGTGGTGTGAGGGTTTCTCACCCGTTAGACTGGCCCTGCCCATTCGGGGCCCATAAGTGTCAATTTCTTGTACATATTGATTCCAGGTGGGTATGTAGTTGAAGTGTTTCGGAAATCCCCAATGCCCGCTGTACCTAACGGCCGTGCCATGTGGCCCAGGCTCCCTGCGACCGCCCGGCAGTTGGCTTTCGGCTGGTGCCAGGCCGCGGCGGCTCCGGGGAAGGGTGGGGGAAGGCCTCGCCCCCTCTGGGCCGGCCACTGTGCTTCCCTCTCTCCCTCAGCTTCCGCGGCCACATCCGAGGAAGAGCAGGAGGAAGAGGAGGAGGAGGAAGAAGAAGGCAGCAGGGGCTGTTGGTGCCACCGCCCACTCTCACATCTGAGCCCTCCCCCGCCTTGGCCCTCATCGGCCGCCGTCCGTCGCCTCAGGTGAAAGCGTATCCCTCCGCAGCGGCCGCCCCCACGGCCGGGCTCGCATCTCCACAGTCCCCGGATGGAAACTGTTATGGCCGCCAACAGCGACTGGCTGGGCTATGGAGCGGGGCGAGGTAACTCCGCGAGGGGCGCTGGGTGGGGGGTGCGGGATGCGGCGGCCTGGCGCCGGCCAGGACCGGGCAGGAGGTGCGAGCGGCCGCGGGACTGGAAGCCGCCGTGTGGTAGGGCCGAGCCGTTAAATAGTCCCGCGCCCCCCCTGCCCCCTCCGGCCGCGGGAGGTTGGCGGGGCGGCCGGGGCCGGCGGCGGGGCGGCGAGCGGCCCGGAGTCAGGCTGCACGCGGGGAGCGGCCGAGAGTATCTCATGTCCGGCTCCGAGCCCTTCCGTGGCGCCGTATCCTTCCGCTGCCCTACGCGGGCCCCGGCGCGGCGTCGCGGGAAGTGCGCAGCCCTCCGGGGCCGGGTGGGCGCCCCGTGGCGGGCGGGGTGGGGGCAGCGTCGCTCGGCGGGGCCGCCCGAGGAGATGGGTGGCTGCCGAGGAGGAGCTGGGAAGGAGAGGTGTCCTTACTCGCCCCCGCCCCCATTTCGGGCAGCGCTCGGTGCTGCCGCCGCGGTGTGGCGGAGCCCGCGGCGCGGCTCTGAGGTGGGGGCGGCCCCGGGGCTTACGCCGAACCCTGCCGGATCGGCCTCGGCCACCGCTTGGTGTTCTGTCCCTGCTTCTCCCTGCCTGCTCGTCCCGGGAACGAGGGGACGGGCCGCGCCGTGGCCCCGCTCTGCAGCGAGCCCCGTCACGCTCCCGGTGGAGTCGCTGCCGTTACCGGCGGGGGCGGGGGGCCC
>NW_015090781.1:168246-232552 GCF_001431845.1 Calidris pugnax
GGGTGCAGGTGCGTTGTGTGGCTGCGTGTCACCGGGGCTTGGAGCCGCTGCTTTCCTAAAGTGCAAGTTTGCTGTGGGGTGTCTGTTAGCTTTGAGAGCGATTTAGTAACTTCTGTTTCTTTTGTATTTAATTTTACAAAAGCAGCGTTTTTCGGTGTCAGGCTCTGTCTGAGCACCGGGCTCCGTGGGTTCCTGAGGTTGTGGTTCTGTGCCCAGGGCTCTCAGAGCTGCAGGCACCACTCTGAGTGCTCACACACGTGTAGCATGTGACCGAGCCTGGAAAATACTTCAGCATAGCCAGTTTGTCCAGTAAAATTTAAATGAGCGTATACAACTTTTACAGAAATCTTTAAAATACTACCCGCATGGAAATGCGGTTTGAATTTTTTGTTTTGTTTTGTTTTAAATTGAAAAACTGTAAAAGGTCCCTAATATAGCAGTGTTACACTTTAATGTAGGGAGAAATGACAGATAGGAGTAAAAGCTAAAACATTTTTTTTTTTCTCCTTGTGTACTTTTTTAAAGCAATATACTGACATATTGCAGCATTTTGGAGGGAAGAATATTGAGGTTTAGAGCAACGCTGGGCTTGTGCTGAATGTTTTGTGTTTTTTCATTTCATGAGGGTTAACTTTGGTGCGTGTTTATGTCTTTTCAGGGTTTGTATTCATTCCGTCTGCCTATTTGTTTCAAATACTGTGACTGTAACACCTTCCAGCTTCTGCAAAAGTTTCTAGAAAAATTATAATTGGGTGTTTGTTATAGAATTTATTACAGTTTTTACTTAAGTTTCTTTTCAGTTCAAGTGAAAAATTGATGGACTGAGGTAGCAGTTACTGCTTTCTGTCTTGTTTTCAAGTTGCTGTGTGTTTACGCTGGCCAGTTAAGAATGCCTGAGAAGTAGTGACAAAGCTAAGGTTAGAATAGGCATTGTTAGGAGGAGTTTACTAGGGATTTTTTTAATCCCACTCATAAATTTAGAATTTGTATTATATTTGATGGTGCTTTTTGGGAGAGAAGACAGTATGTGTTTACAGTTTTTTTTTGTCTTCAATGTATTAAAAATGCATGTAATCTAAAAGATTTGTGCTTTCAGCTTACTTTTTCAGTTATGCTTGTATTTACACCTTTTAAAATATCTTTCATTTTGTTTCCAGACCTTTTTTCACTATTCTTCCTGAATGTGGCCTTTTCTGAGTCTTACATATTTACCTCTTCTATCCATGTGGAAAAATGTTAAAAAGGCTGTTGAAGATTTGAAGTCAAGTCTTTTCTTAATGTGTAAGTCTGACTTCTTCATTGGTAATGTAAATTTAAAGATCCCTGGGAGGATTTTGTTTCTGTGGGGTTTTTGGTTTTTTTTTTACTAGTTGGTTGTTTCAAGTAAATATTTTTATTTATCATGCTGCAGGTGTTTGTCGATAGTCACATGCTATGCACTAATAACAATGTTAAATTGTAATTTATGTGGTTAATTAGTTAAAGGAGATATCAAATCAGGATTGAATATACTTAGCTGAGACGCTGCCAAACATAAATGTTTTATCCAGTCAGTGGTGTGTTGCCCAACTGAGGACCACATTGGCCCCATGTAAAAAGCCTGAGGTTTGTTCTCTGTGGCACACTACATCCACTTCTGATTTTTATAGTGTTAATTGCACACGTTTCAGGATTCAGTATTTGACAGTGTAACACTATAACCTGAATGATAGGCAGCTGCCATCAGGATGATGTATTGCATCATGCAACCTGTAATCTTCATGTGTTGCATGTTGAAGATCTTAAGAAAGATCTTCAGCAAACAAGCCCAAGTCATTTTTAGTTACTTATTCTTTATATGGGAGTTCAGCTTGCTCCTGTTCAAATAAAGGATTTGCTGTTGACAAGAGAAAGCATTGCAATACAGCGCTCTCTTGGTGAAAATGGAGTGTAATGTAGATGAGTTGTTCTCTTCTCAAGCTTCAAAGTAGAGTAATATCCCATGTATTAATCTTTTGGATGGAAGATGGGAAATGCATCACTGAGTTTAAAAGAAAATAATAAAAAATCCTGTACCTAAAGTGCTTTAGTTTGGGAAGACTCTCAAGGAGGGTGTGTGTGTGTGTGTCTGTGGATTGTAGGTTTTTTTTCTTTTCATTTTTGGAATGTCAAATATATAGTCAAAGTCTTGCAGGTCTCATAGCAGAAGAACAAAATTGATTGGATTTAGTTGACGTTGTAGTCTGTATAAAATGTCAAAGCCTATTTTGCTTATTATCTTCCAGAATTGTGCAGGAATGCTAATATCTTTTTCCAAAGAAATGCAGTAAAGCATATGCTTAAAAAAATAGTTTTGCTTTTCTTGCTACATGATACCTGCACACGGCCTTGAAAACTTCTCAGTATCCATTTTCTTTGTTGGGTATTTACATGTTTAATGCTAGATACTTCCTCCTCCCAGGGCTATGTGAAGATATTTGGAAGACCTTAGTGGTGATGCTTACGATGGCCTGAAGCTCTAGAAGCAGCTCTTGCATTTCATCACAATGAGGGAGAGATGTGATCGTTCTTTCAGTTTCAATGTGAATAAATAGGATGATCTAATGAGTTCCAGTTCTGTGTTGCTTCAGGGTGGGCAGGGGAATAGTGGAGAGCGAGCTGCTGATCAGATTTCAGCCAACACTTTGCTGACTTTTGCTAGTAAAGAAGAAAATGATACTATGACTTCTGCTATGGAAAAAAGTTTTTAGTAAAAAGTATTATATACTAGTGAAGAAACAGTTCTTGTTCCTTTTCAGTGTCACTTCTCAAAATCCAAATTTTTTTTCACTGCTATTCAATTTCTGCTGATTTTATGTTGATACGTGGGAGTGGTGTTTGAGCCTAGACGAACTGCTATAAATTGTCAGTGCAGCCTGTTACAGAAACACTGACATTAATTCTAGCAAGACAGTGATGCTGACCATACCTATTTGAGCCTCTTAATCCATGGAGGAGTAATGTTGTCAGTTGTGCTCTTGTTCTGAGAAGATTAATTTATACCCAGGAACATAGGGTGAAAACCAAAGTTAACTTTTATCTGTTGACTGTTTCAGACTTGTGTGATACTTTAAACTGACACATGAAAAATTCTTTGTAAATGTGCGGTGGTTTTTTTGGTGTTGGTAAGGGTAATGTCTCCTTTTTGTCAGTTTTTTCTTTCTTAAGCACAACAGTTAGCTACTAATAGAGTAACAGACCTGAGTAATAAAAAATCAACTCCTGCAGAATTTGACTTGTTTTTAGATCACTAACTGAACCTCGCTGAAGTACTGTGTCACAGAGGAGGTACTGTGTTTATATTCGCTTGGAATCCTGAATAAGCAATAAATGCTGGGTTAATGCAGCTCTTGGGATTTTTCATGCTTGCAGACTGCCCTGGTGGGAGAAAACCAAAATTTGATGGCATGGAATTTCAATGTTTTCATCTTTCAGTAGATGTTGTCCTTTCATGCTTAGTTTTCAAAATTTATATATATATTTTTTGAAAGATTTCCCCTCCCCCAACAACAAACCAGCCAACAAACAACATCCCCCCAACACAAACAAACAATCAAAATTAGTGTAATGTCTCATTTTTTTGCCTTAGCATTTGAGAAAAAAGGATATGGTAAAAATCAACAACTTCCAAGACTGGCTAGTTTGGCATGTATTTATTAATGTCTGTACTAATTGCATTAGTTCTAAATGTAGTATTTGCTTTGTTTGTTTTCTGATTTCAGGAGAATAGAATGGGGAAGTTCTAGAACCTTGAGAATAATTCAGCACTGCAGTCTTGTTTGCTGCAGGAACGAAGACTAGTCTCAAGAATTCACTTAAAGAAAAGGAAAACCTAAAATCATGCCATCTGAAAAGGAACAGTTTTTTCCTGAAAAAAGGCAAATTAATTTGTTAAAACACAATGCTGCGAAGAATTTTTCTACAAGTTTTTCTACTTTGGAAAAAGCACTGGTGGATGTTCCTTTAAGTATGATGACTCAACCAACAATTTTAGATGTCAGTCTCTCTTACAAACTAAAAAATGTGAATATTAATTTACCCAAGGTGAACATTCCAGATGAAGTATTAACGAAACATGAAGTTGATAGATTTAGAAAACTCTTTCAGTGTAAACAGCAAACTGCAAGAAAATCCTTAAGTCTAGAGAAAATAAACAGAAGCAATCCCAATTGTTCAGAGGGAAGCCACTTGCAAAATAAACCAGAAGTGCAATTTGAGGAAGGGTTGAAAACTACAGCAAAGATACTGAATTTCACTTGTACAAAGTGCAAGGATAATATTAGATACAGCCCGAATGATCTACAGAAACATTTTCAGCTGTTACACTATGGCGAGTTGCCTTTGTATCCTTGTGAGATGTGTAGCTTCTCAGCTAATGACTTTCAGGCATTTAAACAGCATAGACGCACCCATCGTAGCACTTTAGTAAAATGTGAGCTTTGTAATGATGAGCATATGTACACTTTGTTGGATTTGACAAAACACTTCACAGCAAAGCATTGTCTAAATGGTCACTTCCAATGTGAAAAATGTGGGTTTTCTACCCAGGATGTGGGCACGTTTGTTCAGCACATTCACAGACATAATGAAATTTCATATAAATGTGTAAAGTGCCATCATGTAAGCTTTACAAAAGAGGAGTTCCAGAAACATCTTCTTGTTCATACTAGTATGTTACCTTTTGGTTGTCAATATTGCAGTTACAGGACATCACGGAAAGATTATCTTTTAAACCACTTCATAGCTTTGCATAGAGACCACTTATATGCAAAAGAAAAACTGGAACAGAATAAATGTGAAAAAAGAATAGTGAAGACTCCAGCAGCACTGAAACTTGTGTTAAAAAGGTATAAAATGGGAGCATCAAAAAAAGCACTCTGGAGACGGAAAAAAGTAAGCACCGAAAGTGACAAAACTGGAGAAAACGCACAAGTACTAAGAAGTGTGAATAAGATTCAAACAAAATCTGAGGAGCTGAACCAGTGTATGAGAGATGTGGAAACAAATGAGGAAAAAGATCAATTTGTGTACACAGAAAAGTGTAATTTCCCGGGTGGAAGGCTCTATGCTACTGCACAATACAGTAAAGCAGAAGATGGAACAAGTTATGGCCTGGGATTATTGAAAAATGCTGTTCATGGGCCAACAGTGTTGATGGTCAAAAACAACAAAATATCAGTTCCACCAAATTACAGTGCTAAATTTATGGGGTTTAAAATGGTAGATGGAAAACAACATATTGTTATAAAATTATTACCTACAAGTAAGCAAAACTTACATTTGTTGGGTCAGAAAGCCGATCCTATTAAAGATACTTCTACAACTCCTTTGCTGCAGACTGCTGATCCATATGGCTTGTCTTCAGGTGCTATACCACATGTAACTGATCAGTCAACCTTAAAGAACAATTCTGTTCACCTATTAACCTCCCCTCCATTTTCTTGTTCTGCTCCTCATTCAGGAAAAACAAAAGTGGAAAAGCAAAGTAACTCCTTATTGTATGGTAGGAGTGTTTCTCAAACTGTAGCACCTTCTAATATAGCTGTAGGAAAAAGTTTGAATTATTTGCCAATGAAGTTGGGCTCAACTGTACCTCGATGTGATGAGTTGTCAAAAGTTGGAACTAGAAGTAATATCTCATGGGGAAGCTATAGTCTTCCAAGTCATTCTCAGGTATTACCACCCACTATTAAAAATACACTTCACTATGACCCTATGAAAATGCCCTTTTTTTCTGAACTGAAAATACAAAATGGTGGCCTGAATAATAGTAATGGAACTAATAATCTCTATTACTCAACTTCAGTGGATTCTTCTAATGAAGGGTTGTTGTCTTTTCACAACTATTCCAAAATGAACACTTCGGATAATCCGTGTAGCATTTGGATGTCAACAGATGACAGATACAAAGAATTTATCACTAGCAAAACAGTTTCTTTTCAAAACAGTAGAAGTGAATGTGCATCTTCATATTCAGAGTTGATAAAAGGCTTTAAACCAGAGAAAGTTGCGTCAGCTCCATTAAATATTAATAAAAGGTATGGACACATAAACACTAGGAATAACTCTGTGTCTTTTAAAAGCCAATCTAAATGTATTGCTGACAGCGAGTGTTTTATGGAGGACCACCGTAATGGCCAGCAGTATTTGGACGCTAACATACATCAAGGTGTTGAGAATGTAGCTGAGAAATTCCAAGAAAATGTATCCGATTGTGTTAACTCGGTCTTAATGCCTAAAATTACATCTGTTTTCTCATTGCAGAGTGAACAGGCAGCTAATTATTTATCTCCTGAAATAAACCAGTTACTGCAGGATGTGTTAAAAGTGAAAGCAACTGCTCAGCAAGAATCCCACAAGTCAAATAACTGCGTAAAACTTCATTCTGACAAGCTGCTTTCTGGTCATGAGACAGGGAATAAAGCTTATACAAATTTAAAACACTCGGCAACTGCATGTGGTTTTCAGAGGCCTCCTGCTAATGTAGACTTTTATTTATATAAAAAAGAGTTGAACACAAGATGTAGCACAAATGAAGGTATGCATTGTGGGACAGAAAGACAGACACCCAGAAGGTCATTTGATTCACAAGGAATGGATAAATTATCCCAAACCCCAGGTGTTGGTACGTTGCTGAAAACACACACAGATGCCATCATAACACAGCAGTTAGTAAAAGATAAAATGCTGTCTACAACCCAAAATCCTAGCAGCTTTTTGCCAGTTCTTCAGGAACAGAAGAAACCCCTTTTAGTTCAGTCCCCTCCATCAGGATTTTTTGTTCCTTTGCACCTTGCTAACCAGCCCGGACTGCAGGTGGTTTCAGGAAAATCTTTCCCATCGACCAGTTCATCGGATGGGCATGCAACTAAAGGTGTGCCTACATCTTTCGTTTTAAATAAAGGACCTGGAATGATTTTGACTTTCAGTGGGGCAATTGGAACAGTTGCAAATATCCCTGGTGATAGTTCTCAGGTTTTAGGGAGGGTTGCGTCCAGGGAGTATGGTGAAATAACCATACCAGCTTCAAGAGTGGAGGGGAAAAATGAGAGTTTCAGAAGTGTAAGAAGTTCCTGTAATAGAGCATGTGGTACAGCAAATGACTCACTGAACAGTGTACCATTGAAAGGATCTCTTTTAATTACAAACTCATTGGAGTCATCTGTGAAAGGAATTTCTTCTGTGAAGGTGTTACCAGAGCATCAGGATGCTGTCTTTCCTTCCTTGGAGTCAGTAAACCAACAGGAAATAAGGCAGAAACAACGTGTTTATGCACTTTTGCCTGATGGACAGCAGGCAGTTTTTCTGAAATGCATGACACCAAACAAGCCTGTAGTTTGTGAACATAATGTTTTTCAGGATAATGCTTATCAGAATTGTCAACCAAAGAAAATTGGAGCCATGCAACAAAAGCTTTTGCTGACAGTGAAGACTTCAGATGAGCTGGCTGGTGCCGCTCAGTCGGTGTGCAGCGCCGTGCCCGCGCTGCCGCTGGGCACTCCTGCACTAGCACAGAAACAAACTGATCCTGTTTCTAACGATGCCTTAATCTTACCAGGTAGGTTAACGCCAGCAAATGCCTCTTTAGCAAGCTCTAATCCAGCGTGTTGTGTGCCTCCTGTAGAACCTGTTTATCCTACTAAGTCTGCAGGGACACAGTTGCAAAAAGGTTCTACTGAGAGTACACAAGTAATAACTGCTAAGAGCAGGAATAACTTGGGGAGTCAGAAGTCCACATGGAGCACCCGAAACAGAACCACAAAAGTAAAACTTCGTTCAAAACGAACTGTGTCTAAAAGTTCAGAAAATGGGGGTGTGCAAAGAAACAAGAATTTCAAACGGAAAACTAAGGATAATTGCCCAGAACCTCCAAGAAAGAAAGTAATGTTGCACAGGAAATGTAAGGAAAAGGCTAAAGTCGATAGTGAATCAGGTGGCCCTTACAAACCAAGGGCATCAAAAGAAACTGTGAGGACTTTGAAATTACTTCCTTTTAACTCTAAACAGCTTGTAAAATGCCCCCGGAGAAATCAGCCAGTTGTTGTGCTTAACCATCCTGATGCAGATGTCCCAGAAGTTGTAAATGTAATGAAAACCATTGCTAAATTTAAGGGACATGTTCTTAAGGTTTCATTGTCAAAAAGAACTATTGAAGCGCTTCTGCAGCCGGCCTTTTGCAGTCATTTGGACATAACTCCTGGTGGTCTTTCTCAAAAGAGGCACAGAACAATAAAACCTATTAGCCCTGTAAAAGAAAGATTTGTCTTAAAATTGACACTGAAGAAGACTAGCAAAAACAATTACCAGATTGTGAAAACTACCTCTGATAATACCTTGAAAGCTAAGTTCAGCTGCTGGTTTTGCGGTAGAATATTTGACAATCAGGATAATTGGGTAGGACACGGACAGAGGCATCTGATGGAGGCTACTCGAGATTGGAATTTATTAATGTAAAATGACCAGTTAAGAAAATGCAACTTAAGTATCATACATTGCAGTTTTTTAAAAAGAGAATCAATTGAATTAGGATACACAAGTCATTTTGGTTTGTATTTCAGTATTGTAACTGAAGTGATTAAAAATGATAGAGTGCTTATATTTTAAAAGGAGGAGCAGATTCTCTGTTGCTGTCAAGCTTTGAGATAGATAAGGAGCTTTGTGGTTTAGATAACTTGTAACTAACTGCAAATACAATTCCATAAAAATATATATTATTTTTTGTTACTGCTATCATGTCCTATATTTTTATTCTATAGAATGAGTCTTCAGGGCTTTTGTTCTGTACGTATTTAAAAACTAAACATGTAAATATTTTTATACTTTTCAGTTATTTGGTATATTTCTTGCACAGAAATTATCCCCCTATCTATTTTTCAGTTCTGTGCATGCACTACTAAAATGAATTTTAAATTTTTATTTTCAACTACACACAGCTGTTATCCTGGGGTTTTTGTTACTTTCACTTGTTAGCTCTTGATTTTGTTTTTCAGGGATCGAACACTATTGTTAGCAAGTGCCTAAAAGATGTGAAGCAGTTTACATTATGTCAACTGTGTAACCATGGGTCCATATAGGGCCATTTCCCCAATAGGTTCATTTAAACAAAGCCATATGTGAGTGCTTTAAACGATATTGCTATGCACATGACACTTGTACTATTTCTGTGCAGTTTGTCTACTTTCTTAGTGAAGTATTTTTCATATAAATTAATAAAACATGTTACGATTGTGTTAATACGGTGGGCCTAAGAATGGAATCAGTGAAAACTACACAGTATAAATATCCATAATGTATATGGTGTTTAAGAATGGTGAACATTCCTAATCTGTATTGACTCTGTCACTATTAAATTTGCTATGACTTGTGTTTACACAATATGACTGTGAGCATTTATAGAAAATATTTCTATTTTGTTTTATACTATGTCTGCCAGAAACCCTATAGTAAGGCCAGGATATGGTGAAGTGTGAAGCCCTATTTCAGGCCTGTAACTGCATTACAGTTCCATTCTGGGTGGATGTCATTTGTCTCCATGATCAATAAATGATATTTTCTACTGTTGCTTATGCAGTTGAACTGCCTTTTAGGGCACCAGGCATTTGGCAAAACCAAGGCTTAACTTACTTCTTCATTTTACCAGCCAGTAGGGTAATATTCCTAGGAGCCTGCTTGCTTCCTACTTAAATTTTTAGGGATAACAATGGAGAGTGCGCTTTATGTTTCTTAATGTTTATGTGAAAGACCTTATCCACAGTGACTGACAGTATACAAAGGAAGGTCCCTATTATACACAGTAATTATGTTTAGAGGCTTTGTCCTTCCCAGAGCTTCCCAAAGTATTGATGGAAAAACCATCAAAATTGCATACTGTGCTTGGAGAAGGTGGGCATTTCAGCCTGGGGGTCTGGCTGGTCGCGGGCACAGGGGCAGTTCTCTGCCTGTTCCCATGGGATGAAGGCGAGGATTGACTTGCTGCCAGTGAACAATTAGAAGTCTTTTATGGACGTCACAGGGATTCTGGTAAGAGAATATGATCTATGTTACGATTTCAAAAGTGTTATAATGAAAACGATTTTAAAAAAAATACTTCAGTAGCTAGACAGGGATTTTTTCTGATGTGTGTGTTGGCAGGAAGAAGCACACTGGCCTTGCAGCTGGTGAGTTCTGTACATGAGGCACCTGAGGTACCCGAGACAGCCAAGGCAGCATAGCTCGCGTGAGCCAACGTACACTTGGGGTATGTATCAAAGTCAGATCAGTTTGTGCTGCGCAATGGGCTTGGGCTCTTGACAAATTTGGCTCAGAACTTTCCAATGTGGTGGTAAAGAAGTGTGTTAGAAAGGAGCCTAGTGAGGAGTGGCATTTCTCGGGGGTCGGTATTGGGACTGGTGCAGTTTAACATCTTTGTTGGAGACATGGAAAGTAGCATCAAGTGCACCCTCGGCAGGTTTGCTGACACCATGGAGCTGTGTGGGGCAGTCCCACGCGCTGGAGAAACGCCGTTAGGGAAGGACAAAAATGTCTTCAGCTTTTTTCACTGGAAGGAGCTATTGGCTGCCTCAGCTTGCTCTGGTAAACCCAGAAATTGAACTCCTGAGCTCTGGACATGGGCATTGCCTTTTTTGGCAGAAATATATGTGGAGTTTGTTGCTAAAACTTCACCAAGGATGACCCATTTTTTGTTAAGTTACTTAGCTCTGAGGTGGAACTCACCAGCCAAACTGGTGAGTTTGGGGGCTTTCTCTACATCAATGAATCATGAAAGTGAAAACTGTCATTGAATTTTTTTTCCCTCCAGCTTCTTTTTCTGTGTATTGGGTAACCTTAAACAATAATGTGAAAAAGAACATCGTAAAGCTAGGAAATGTGAAATAAGGTTGCTTTATACAATCTTAATTCATTGTCATGTGTCACTTTGTGCATAGATATCCATTACATTCAGTGCAGAGAATTGCTGTTCCCTCTTGAGCAGTGATTTAGTATTGTTTCCCCATCCTTAATTACGTCTTTGTATTATTTAGCATATATTGTTCAAGTACTATTCTGAATATATAATTCCTTTTTTCTTATGAGCTTTTCCATAACGCTTCATTTGAGGTCCTAAGAGTTTGGCACTTCTACAGATCAGATTTCAAGGAATCGCAAATGAGACTCCTAGGAAATTAAGATCACAATTAATGATCATCAGGAGAAAGTTTTGCAGAACAGCAAATCTGACGAGCAGCCCAGTGCATAGTGCTGTAGAAGGTGCAGGGACAATATACAGTTCTTCAATTAAATGTCCAACTGCTTTAACAAGATGATGCTGCCTTTTTGCTGGCTGACTCCTGCAATGTTTGCACATTTCTCAGCATCTTCAGTAAATGGGAAAGGTATCTTACAAATGTCCTACAAACAACAGTCCTTCATTACACAGCTATGATTTATCCCTGAACTGTCACATGAACCAAGTGAAATATAAACATCTACACGGAAAAATAGTCAATGACCATATATTTAATGCTTGTATTATAATGGATATAGATGATGTGACAAATTAAGGTTGCACAGGTATCCTGACCTGAAGAGTGGCTTGACTTTGGAACCATGGTATTTTAAGGTGGCTTGTAATGATGTTACACATATGGCAAGATAAGAAAACCTCAGCTTGGTTCCAATGTTTTGGGACATACAGAAATAAGTGCAAGTGCAGGGTCAGCAAGTGTTTTTCCTGAGATGTTTTTTAAATACGTACTTGGCTTAAGCCCTTTTTGTACAGCATTCATGTGTTTGTGTGAAGTGGCCTTAAAGAAGCCTAAAATATGTCACAGAATCACAGAATTGCATAGGTTGGAAGGGACCTCTAAGATCATCTAGTCCAATCATAAAAAAAAAGGGCAAACCAAAAAAAAAAAACACCCACCAAACGAAACACACACACACCAACATTAAACCATACTCCTGAGCACCATGTCCATTCGTCTTTTGAACACCTCCAGGGGTGGTGCCTCAACCACTTCCCTGGGCAGCCCGTTCCAAGGCTTAATAACCCTTTCCGTGAAGAAATTGTTCCTAATCTCCAATCTAAACCTCCCCTGGAGCAATTTGAGGCCGTTTCCTCTTGTCCTGTTGCCTCTGACTTGGGAGAAGAGACCGACATCCCCGCCAGCTACACCCTCCTTTCAGGGAGTTGGAGAGAGCGAGAAGGTCTCCCCTCAGCCTCCTCTTCGCTAGACTGAACACCCCCAGCATCTCCTCATCAGACTTATTCTCCAGGCCCCTCACCAGCTTCATTGCCCTTTCTCTGGACCCGAAATATCCCATTGTGTATTCTTTGGAAGACGTGTATTCATCAGCAAGTCACGGTTTCTCTTCCTCAGTAATTCCAGTATTTTAACAAAAAATTTGTGTTCAGTATTTGTTCTAGGGCTGATGTCATATCAGATGTTTTGGTTTGGGGTTTTTTTGCAACACTTCATGAGAATCTCTTGCCTGCTGCTGGTGGTTTAGGTTGAAGGAGGAATGTAGTTCTGTAACTCTCATGTCTGAACACTTAGATTTTTGAGAATGAAAGTTCTTACTCCTTTTATGGAACACCATTTTCAGGCATGGTTTACAGTATTTGTACTCATTGCACTCCCTTCCTGTATCACATAGGCAGAGAGCACTTCCACTCCTTTGGACATTAGTAAATTGATGTTTTGCCCTGAATTCTCAGACAACAAAATATCCTTCGTTTTAAAGCCTATTTTTTAGTTGTAGTTTTGGGTTTTCCTTTGTCTCTCTCTTCTCCCCCCCCCCCATTCAGTTAATGAAAATCATATGGAAGAGAAATTAGCTAACAGTATCAAAGAAAGGGGGAGAGATGTGTTGCTGTCTGTCAGAGGGCAGACCTGACATACCTGCTGCCAACGCCCCGACACCATGACCTGGTGGCACCACACCAGCAGTGAGACAATGGGTCAGGATTAGGATGGCAGCAAGTTACCATTTCCTGGGTTCTGTACTGGCTGCTGAATCGAGTGTCAGGATTTGTATCATGGCATGCTCCATCCTGAGTTCCAATTTATTTTCTGTCCTTGTGAAATGCAAGCTTCTGTTTTCCCTTGCTCAAACTATTCTCCAGATTACGCTGTGTTTCAGAATGTGGCTACACCCCAGCCCACCCA
This sequence comes from Calidris pugnax, assembly GCF_001431845.1. Lineage (NCBI taxonomy): Eukaryota > Metazoa > Chordata > Aves > Charadriiformes > Scolopacidae > Calidris > Calidris pugnax. The sequence goes on from NW_015090781.1 coordinate 181,413, forward strand.
AGTGTGGAAAGTAGTAACTAGTCTGCTTCCTGAGTAATACTGTGTACAGTGAAACAGGCGCTCACATACTGGGGTGTGTGTCTGTGGGCAGTTCCCCCCTCCCCTCCCGAAGCCTTAGTTTGTGCCCCAGGTGTTCTTACTGCAGGGTGAAGGGATTATTTTGTGGAAGGTGGTGTCGCCCATCAAATCCCTGCCTCATTTTATGGTTGAAACTGTAAGGTACCTCTGTAATTGTGTAGAACATGGCTAAAAAGAAAAGAAGGGTTTGGGGATGAAAGTATTTGCTTGTTTATCTAGAGCATATTTGTTATTTGTAGCTCAGCCACAAAGTTAAACGTCACACAGAGCTAAACCTCACGGCTGAGGGACAGGTGCAGCAGGGCTTTGGAGCATGGAAAGGGCTCAATATTGCTAATTATCTTAAAAAAGTGAATCTTAGTCTTCGATGTGGAAGACTATAGCTATACTTTTTCATGTCTTTTTCTTCCCCAGTTCTAGACTGATGGTGATACCAGACATTTAACTCAGAAGAAAGAAAAGTTTGAAGAACCTAGACACTTTTGTGAGGAGCAACATATAAAGGTTAAGAAGAAACAGCACTTGTTTTAAGGACAGAGTACAGCGCATGAGTGAACAAGGCAAGGAGTCTACCTGAATGCACAGAAAGTAAATAGCAAATGGCTGCTTTTTCACAGCGTGTTTACTATCGTACATATTGCCTGAAGTGGTGACCTAAAGTGGTATTTCATATAACTAAATTATATCAGAGTAGACATATAGGAGGAGTAAATTAAGCTTGCAGAGGCTAATAATTTTTGTTAATTTTGAGGCCTTGAGTTGGTTCTAAACATTACATTAGTATTAAGTGCAATATTAGTGTAATTCTAATTAATACCAGCTGAACAACATACTAAACACTGATGTAGGCCCGTGCACAGTCTGTCGCAGGCGGGCTTGTGTCAAGTCTCTATACAGTGTTTCTTGCCAGTGTCTCATTTGCTTCACATCTGGGCTATTTGTGTTGCAGAGGGAAGAAACTGAGACACAGCACAGTAGGTGGCCATGTGCTGAGCACCTCTGGCACGTAAGTGGTACTTTCTAGAAGACGGGTGCATTCCTTGTAAAAATAGCTGATCGACGCTGCAAGGTGGTAGTTGCAGAACAGCCACAGCGGGGCTCTGAGTCACTTGCTGAGACTGCAAGTCTCGGCTTGATCTTGCCTTAAATGCCTTGTATACAAGCCCAGAGAACACTGCCTCATCTGTAACAAAAAAGACAAAGTAGGTGTGTACAGAGTGTCAGTTTTGGAAAATACCTTTAAGAAAGATGAATTTTCAGGTCCAGTGAAATCAAACACCTCTAGAACTAATTAACAACTGTTCCTAAAAGTTTTTCCATTGATGCAATTTGCACATTTATCAGTTTAATTTTCACCACTTTAACCTTTGTGGAAATCACTTTGTTGGCACTAACACAACATATAAAACACTCTCATAGAACAGGCTTGGGAAAAAATAAAAGTTGGGTTTTTTGGGGGGTGTGTGTGTGTGTGTCTGTAAACAGTAGCTGCAAGAACTGAGTGGGTTTAGCAATGATGCCATGTGCTTGGGTCACCAACAGTATGCAATTTGAAGACAAAAGCCAAATCTATATGCTAAAGTTGTTAGCTATTGTAATCTATATGCTATAGTTTTCATAACAACAACTTCTGAAGGCGCACATATAAATATTTATATTAAAACATCAACCATAGTGAAGCGATGCTTTCTTGCTGGAAGGATGCTAAGATACATGCTTTCACACACTATTGACTTTACAATATTTTTAACTTTATTTGCACATTTGAAAATACAAACAAAAATATTAATGGAGTCAAGGCAAGGAAGAGGACAACACATGTCCATTAATCTAAAACATTTGGACAGCTTTATAGCCACTAATCACATGAAGTACAATCCTGTTTTCAGTTCATACATCGCAATACAGTAGGTCCAGTTGCTCTAGTTCCTGGGGTTGTGCACTTTACAAAGAAATTGCTGAAGGCAGTGATCTGTAGTAAAGTTAAGAAATGGAAAGAGTAGATCACTCTGAGCATTCTCATTTTTAGAGTGAAAATGTCCTACAGGAAACCTATCTTTAAATAGCAGTCAAAGTCCCTGGCTGTGCTATGCAGTAGTTCTTCACACAATTTTGAGTATCCCTGTTGTCACAGATGGAAATCACAGTGTATCTGCTGTGGCTTCTTGTGTTAAATACCAGTGCTTTTCTGATAAAAGTGGTATGGGGTTGAACTTTATGAACTGCATCTCTTACTACTCAGTAAGTGTTCTTAAGAAGTATTTTCCATCATTTTGGATTTTCTTCTTTTAATACCTGATCCGCATGTTTTAGGATGTTGAACGAAAGTATTTAAAAAGTCTTCATTTTCGCAGGTCAGTTTGATTAAGAAACTCTTACAATGTGTTTCAGTTTTGTTGAGTCTTTTGTGTTGTTTTGGCTGTCAATCAGAACCAGAGAGGTGCGCTGATGATTCTCTACTATTTCAGCAACACTGTCAAAGCGCTGGATAGAGAAAACAAGAGTTAATTAGCACTGGCTTCCTTTGATGCTCTAATATTGACAGTAATCGCTGCATCATCTTTTTGTCTTTGCTTCTGCCAGCATTGAAGAGAGTAGAGCTATGACTGTTACCAATGGAGATGCTCTGCCCTTCAGTAAGGGCACTGATCCTGTTCTTAGTTCTAAATAGTCATAAAGAGATTAAATTTGGACAATAGAAGGCACTATAACCACTAGCTGTCTAATCTATCTCATGCTCCTTTCCATTGCCACCTACACAGACTGAAGCACAGAGGCTGTTACATGGCATTTTAAACTGGCACTGCTTTCAGTTTACCTTCATTTATACCAGGCTGCAGACTGGCAGTTCGGAAGCTGCTTCATCTGTGGCTCCCACCTCAGTTAGAGGGAAGGCAATCTCCAGGAGTAACATGGCACAGTCAGCCATCAATGAGAACTATTCTAGTTACGCAATTTTAACATTTGTCACTGTAAATTCATATCCAGAGTCTGCTAGGTGTGTTGCTTTTTCTTTTGGTCTTTGGTCAAATACAGATTTTGGACTATCTTTTTGCTCCCGAGGTATATTTTGACCCTTTGGTGAAGGCTAGATGAGCTCCAAGCTATTACTATTCTATAACCTAAACCCCATTGCCTGGAAGGCAGGTAATCAGGCTAAGGCAAGCCTACTTTCACATCCCTGAAAAGCTTGCTCTGTGCAGTGGTAACAAACAGTTTTTATTGGCATTTGGATTCCCAAGTGTGTTTTGCTGCCAGAGTAATTATCTGTGTGTCATAACAGCCAACCAGTGATTTTCGCACTCTTAGAACTAGAGTTTAATGTTTTCTTTATGTGAACATGGGATTAAAAGTACAGTGACTCTCCTTTTTGATAGAGGTGATTGTGGTTTGTTTGTCTGGTGGTGGTTTGTCTTTTATTTATTTATTTATCTAGTGTAGCTGTTCTTCCTTTTCAATTTCCCAAGAAACTTAATGAGAGTCTTAAGTAGAAAGTGAATAGAGGACTATGAACAGCCGGAGAATTTACCTAGAAGCTGCAGACTTTTCAAAACAGTTCTACGAGTATGTTTTTAACTTGGGGTTAAAAATCTTGTGGTTAATGGGTGGTTTTAATTACTCACAGTATGCAGGAGTTGGTGTTACATGGGTTTCTCTAGCTTGATAATCAGTCATTATATAGGGTATACTTCTGCCTTGATACATGAAGAATTCTTTTGGTCATAGTACAATATATCCTAATCCTTGCTTATTAAAGGTATATAATAGAAAACTGTTAGGAAAAAAAACCCCACATCATCTCACCTCTTCACCATTTTTTTCTCTGCCCAGTGCATATTGTCTTGTTGATTCAATAAATCGTATTGGAATGTTATATACTCTTCTGTTGTAAAACACAACCAGTGTGTATGGTTGCCGTGAATCCTGTCCAGAACTCTTTCTTATTAGGAAAGATCCATCCTAAAGAGAGAAAAGCAGCGAGTGTATTTAACTTACTTTTTCCAACAACATACCTAGTTTTTAGCTTAATATTTTCATCTGTTAGCATTAAACCCTTTTTCTCATTAGAAAAACTGTACAGCGGGTGATGAGAAGTAACATGTGTCCCTGCTACCAGCACCTTACAAAGGTGTCATGGAAGAATCACATTTGCTGCTGTGTTTAAGAATCACCAGAGAAAGAAGAAATAAACATGCAGTGGGCAGCAGTCTGGCGGGGCCCACAGATTTTTAAGCAGGTAAGCAAGAAAGCAGTGAGGGGTGCAGATACTGTTTCGCAGAGCTGTAAAAGCTGTGATGAAGACAAGCGCCTGGTGTGGGCCAGTGCTCAGCAGGTCACAGCAGCCTGCACTGGTGGTATCACCCCTGGGTCCTGCTGTGTGGAGGTCAGGCAGAGGGGAAGCACACCCTGATGCTGAGCATGCAACTCCACACCTTACTGTTGGAGTGAGTGTCTGGGACACTGGGTTTTGTACACCAAACAGTTGAGAGAACTCAAATTCTCCCAAAACCTAAATGCATAGCATTGCTATTTCAAAATGTACAGCAGCATCAGCCTTTCCAAATAGTAGCTGTTTTGACATGAGCCACTGGACACTTGTGGAGATCATTTGAAAGTCACAGGGCTTTGCCCTCCATTTTAATGGATGCATGAGAGTTACCAGATCTTCCTCAGCTCTCTAGTCTGTGACGGCTTTCTTCTGCACCACACCAGTCTTTGAGCTACACTAATGCAATTTTGTCTTAGTCTGGAAACCACAGTTAAATAGTTTGACCACAATAACTTCATGTTTGAGAGTATTTGCATCACACAGTATTCTGACCCGTTCAGAATACAACTGATGTTCTTAGAATATTTCTACTTGTCTTTTGATTCTTTTATTTGAAGGTTTTTCATAAAACAGACATTTTTTTAAAGTTACCTACCCTGTTTGATCGGTGTAATGCATCCTCTGCCATTTTCCTATCACAGGTAGCAGCATACCATGCTTTACTATGAACACCGGCATCCTAGAAAGAGAGAAACAGTGTTTCACCTGTAAAATAATAATTATAATAAGAAGGAATATGGCCTGTAGAGGAGTTACTACTAAATAACGACAGCTGTGAAGAACTCAAATGCAGAACACTTTAGAAAACACAGAATTCTTTGCCAAGAGCTCACTGTTTTTGTTGGACAGAGGTAGGGCAAAGAAAAACTCAAGTGTCAAACCAGTGGCAGCAGGTGTGTGATAGACGGCTGATATATGACAGAAGAGAGAAGGACACCCTGAGAAATGTAGTTAGGTTCAACTGGAGGACAGTTTGGTATTTTTAGAGTGGGAAGCTATTCCAGTAGAATCTGAAAAGGGTATCCAGGAAATGTTGAGGAATAAATTGACCATTAACAATTTAAATACTCCTCAGCTGTGGACTAGGCAATGGAATGTCCAGATTTGGTAGGCACCTAAGCTTTGGGAATGAAGTTTCCCATATACTTAATGCTAGTTGTGCATATGATCACGATTGCCTCCATCTGAATAGCATGGAGATTGGATAAGTGCATTTTTTTCTCTTTTTGTTGTTATTACATAAGGACAAATGGAGGGAGTCCTACTAATTAAAGCCTTTCCTCTACTAACACAGCACTTCAGCCCCCAGTGCTTTCACCTGAGTCATGACCTAGGGATTCTGTTCTCATTCTGTGATGGATTGAGTCCAAATATATCTATAATTTGAAACAGTGCTCTTATATAAGAGGCATAAACCTGTATTGACTGTGGAGAAGGATTACATCTGTGACAGAATACAAGAGCAGCTTGTATTTCATATCTCTTGGGTGCCTCATTTCTGTACGTTATTCCCTGTGAACACCTCACCAAGATCATCCTTCTTATCTCCATTCTGTTAAATGCTTGGCAGCGTTCTGAGCAGTAAATGAACTTGACCTGTTCTTCCAGTGGAAAACATGGGACAAAGGACTTCATGGATGGGGACACAGGTGCAGACATGAAGATATAAGGTAGAAAGATTGGCACCCTAAAGATAGGTGAATTCTGTTTTAGAAGATAAAGGCTCTCGTAGCAAAGGAAGTGCAAAGCTAAAAAGACAGGAGGAGGCGATGGCAGTTGGGAACAAGTGGTATGAGATTATAATTTGAGCAAGAGTGGTAGAAAACTGGGTAGTAAGAAGATGCAGGATCAAGCATACATTGTGAAGAGGAGTGGAGTTCAGGGAAAAGGTATGAGGGAGTTTAGAGAAGTATGACAAGAAATGATACTCAAGGGAAAGACAGGATGAGGGATTAGAAGCAACCTCAGACTTATGTGTTATCAAACTGCAATAGCTAGGAGATTAACTAGCTGGAAGCTGATGCAAAATCTAACTCAAGTGAGTTGAGACGCTATAGAAACAGTGCTATAGAAACATTCCTAGTCATTTGAACAGTTTTGCTCCAACTTTATTGTAACAAGCTTAATGATAAAATAAATTTTCACACAAGCTTTATCACCTCTGTACAAAATAAAGATGGAATTGCCTAGCTGGCTTATTGCTGCCAAAAAGGGAATATCTTAGCTTCTCCATTGTGCTCATTTTGTTGCTCCTCTGATCCCACAGTGAGATAATTCACTATAGTAATCCCATAGAAAAAAAAACAAAACCTGTTACCTTTTTTTGTTTTGTCTTGTTTAGTGTTTGACTGCCAGGTTGATTTTCTGTCAGCTTAAACCACAGGATCAGGGGAACGCCAGAGAAGTCTGTGGCTGGAAGGGGAGCTGGCAGGGAGGAGAGCACAGAGCCTCCAGTACGTGGGCATTGCACTAAATTCTTGGATTGGCTTAAGCCCTAATATATAACTAACTTTACCTCCAAAATTCTTCCATGTATTTCTCCAGTCACACTATTCATTGGAAGAAGACAGGATGAGAGGAACTGCAAATATGCAAGGCAGAAAGTGAGGCCAGTAAGCCAATCCTTGTTCAGCAGAACAAGGAATTGACTGCCCCCAGACCCTTCTTCCAGCGCTGTGTCCTGTAATCTGGAAGCAGAGAGCTGCTGCCAAAGTCTGGATGGGAACCAAACAAATAATGAACCTTATGGGCATGAATCATTTCTGCAAGCACCTGTATTAGGCAGGATGCTACATACCTGTAGTATGATACCATGTACATAATTGCATTATTGTAGCGAGTGATACCATGGTACATAATTGGTAGGAAATTTTTATTTATTTATTTTAAACAAAATGGATGTTTTATTAAGCTCTGGTTTTGCTCACAGCTTAAAAGTACATAAAAGCTGCAAATGTAATTGTTCCAAGCTGTTTATTTAGCATCTGCTGGATTGCTTATTCAAAAGCAATTTTTATAGTAAATATCCAGTATGACATACTGTTAAAATTTTTCCAGAACTTCAAGTTCTGGAAACACAGTTTTTCACTGTTGTATTTGTCATGTCAGGCTTTAGAACATTTAATGTTATTGGCTGTGCATAACAGAGCCTTTGTTTTGCACTAAGTTTTTTGGGACTACTAGGCTAATAAGAATGGCTTCCTGCCTTTTGTAGTCTCCCTTTGTCCAAAATTAGAGTAAGGGGAATAGATGAAAATAACTTGGCATTTGCTTAGATTATTCAAAGCTTAATGTTGCAACAAAACACAGAAAAAAGAACTGGTCGTAAAACTGACAGCATTAACTGTAATGAGAAAGGTCTGTTTAAAGGAACAGAAAGGAGTAGGACTTGGGAGAGACTAAAAAAACCAACAACATATAGAGGGAGGCATCACAGCCTCCTCCGAGTGGCGGCTGTGACTTTCTTCTCAGTTCTTAAAACTTTGCTGACATCCCAAATTGCAATAAGTAGGGCAATAACGCCTGCTGCGTTGGCCCAGTCAGCACAGCATCTCTCTTTCCTCCTACAAATTTCTGGGATTTCTTAGCACATCACATCAGTGCAGGCTAGTGCCCATTGCTGCAGGTGGCTTCACTCTATCTACTTGGGGCACTTTTTTTTTTTTAGGACTCAGTATGTACAACTATAAGTTAGAAAAATGTAGGCTATTAAAAACACTTTATAGCCATCTATATCAAAGACTAGACTTCAGTACATCAGCACAGATTTCCTTGTTTCAAACAACGTCAAAGTATTATGAACTGGGGAGTCAGGAAGACCTGAAACTAAGAAGCTTTTTTGGATTTTGTTTAAAGTGACAGAATGTCACTTTAAATGGTTCAATATAATGCTATTTACATATTTTTCTACAGTATGTTAAAGCTCTTCTATGCTGTATGTTGTAAACATTTTTATACAAAAGGAAACATTCACATGATTTATGCCACAGAAAGTCTTCACTGCATATGGGACTGTGGATGCCTTCTGCAAAGCATTATGAATGTTATTCTGAGAAGTGTGGAAATACTACTTTAAAGTAAAGGATAAAAAGATTTCCGTAATGTGAATTTTGCTGTTGTTATACCTGGTCTGCGGTACTTGAAATGGATGAAATGCTGCTGTGAGAGGAAGTACCCAGGGAACGGTTTGCAGCTTCTGGCACTTCTAGAAAAGAGAGAGAAGAACATTTGTAAGTTTTCAAAGTATGTTTGTTATGCTGTAAGAAGCTGGTTTGTTACAAGGACTTTGGGAGATCTGGAAAGGCTTGACTTTCGGTATCACCAGGAAAGCTATCTACTATCCGTGGATGAATCCTATCTAAGTGGCTGGGACATTTGCTTGGTCACAAGGGGAGCCCTGCTTATAAAGAGAGAAACAGTTCTGTTAATGACTTGGTTAATAGCCAGAGCTAGCCTTAGTATACAAGAAAAAAAGACACCAAGAATCAATGACGCAATGGATAAAGGAAAGGCAGACACACTGCAAAACTCTGCAAAACACACTCTGGTGTCAGAGGCAGCCGCAGAGATGAGGGACTATACTATAGTATAGGTACTTGTCATCACAGTGGGGTACAGATCTGTGTCTGTACAAGAGGTAATTGTAGAAAGCTGAGTGTTACTTACTCAGTTATTATGGGAGGTTTTATATCCTGTTTGTTTTGCTTATTAGGGAAAAAATAAATGCTAAGAGGACTATTAGAACTCACCTAGTCCTGGCCATGATACTTTGCAGGCTGCTTTATCAAATCTTCACTAGTTTGGTCTGATTTAGATTTTATTTTCAGAAAGTGCTAAGAATGTTATAGAAGAGGTCATACAGTGACTCAGAATTAAAAAATTCAGTTGGACTGGAGAGCTCAGATACCTACATGAAGTAGGTTTAGAACTTCTTTGCAGTAAAGATGCAACTGTCTGGAAGCTGCATCTTCCAGAAGTCTGGAAGTCCAGGTAATACCTCGATAAGTACACTGTAAGGAGCCTTTCCAGCTCTCAATGAATGAATAACCACCTGAAGAAGGCTATCCAATATTAATTTTAGCATTTTGACTGACCAGCTGCAAGAGCAACAGCTGAAAAGTATATTGTATGAATAAAGTAAGAATTGCCAGAAGTCAGGCTGAATTAGACTTTACAAAAGGAAATTAAGACAAATAATACGAGATTCCTTAGCTGTGTAAAAAAGGAAAGAGAAATGGAGCTGCCTGCAGTAGGAATTTTATTGATTTTAAAGATAATCTAGGTTCTACATCAATAGGAGTTCTGGTACAGAAATGGAAATTTCCACAACTGTACTGGAAGCAAAACTCGAGCAGTACAACTGCACTGGTGGGCCCAGATAATCTTTATCCCAGCAATCTTAAAATCTGAGACAACAAATTACAGGACTGGTAACAATAATTTTAAATAAATTTCAAGTCAGGGTGGTACTGTATGATTAAAAAATACCAAATGTAATTGCTATACTTAAAAGTGGAAAATGTGACTTGAGCAACTAAAGGCCTCTTTGTCTGATTCCACAGAACACAAGACACTAGAAGAGAATTTGAAGGAAAGAACATTAAGATTTGGAGGTAAAGGTACAACTAGAAATAGAATAGAATTACCTGAAATTTACCCAAGTAGATAAAAAGCTATTGCTTTTTCATAAAGTAGCAGAGTTCTGCAAAGAGGGAATATGTACTTACTCTGGACTTCAGGAGAGCATTTGATACTGTGCCATATGGGAAATTAGTACTTTTTATGAGGAAGATGAAAGGTAGCACTAGGCTTGTATGTTGACAAGGAAACTTGGCAGGTTATGCTCAAGGGACATTAGTGATTGGGACCAATTGTATCTGTGATTACGTTGTTATTGGACCTGGCACAAAATAAGAGTGTGTATAAAGGAAGTTTACTAGTCAGAGCATCATTTAGCACCAAATAACCTGAAAGAATAGTTATACTTGAGGGATAAGTAAGAATTTATGCTACAAGTTGAAGCACATCAGTTGTGTGACAGAAGCGGAGAAGCGTGAGAACATCAGTCTATTGCATGAACATGAACTGTTATTATACTCCCACAGCACAGGAGATGGAATTGCAACATACATCAAGCAAACACTTTCAGGAAATAGAAATACTAATAATGGCATATAAAGTTTAAGCTACAACACATGCAGATTTCTGTGTTTGAATTCTCATCCATTGACAGTGTACAAGATACCTTCAGACTGAAATACGTGCAGGAAAGTGCTTGTAAGAAGGTCAGACAAATGTCTGCTAACAAGAGACTAGAAAAATGTTACATCTAATTTACACTTCTGTGCAAACAGAGCCCATATATTTTATATATATATATTACTACCTAATTTTTTCTTAACTGTGAACTGAAACTAAGTCCCTCTTTAAAAGTATTACAGAGGAGGTTTCGTATTTGCCAGTATTTTTTTTTCCTGCAGAGAAAGAATAAATGGCTGCCTGCAATAAAAATCTGTCTGGCTTCTAGGCTGAAGCCTGGACCAGCCCAGAAATGTTAGGAAGATGGACGGAATCTTTATTATGATGGGAATTTTTGGTAGAATTTTCCAGTAGTCACAAATGGGAGTGAAGCACCTAATTTCCATCAATTTACACACTAAGCCCGACACAGTCCCTTAATTAAGCCCCTGAGCGAAGTCCCTAGATACATGATCTCTTTGTATGCATTAGAGAGAAGTGTTAATTCCAAACTAAGGAATACACATGGCATCTTGAAATAGTCTTAACTCAAAGATAAATTTGAAATTACAAGTTAATCACATCTTAATTCAAAATCTGAATTATACTTACTTGGCAGAACTGAGGACTTTTGGAGCAAAGACCTGAAATAAATATCAAGAGATTACGGAAAGGTCTGAAGAGATCTACCCAGTTATGAAAATACTATATATTTGAAGCATGCAGTGGTGGAGTGTCTTCCTTCTCTCCCATTTGTCCACTGAGAAATAAGGGCCAGATACAGGTATTTAAAAAAAATATCATATCTTACTAGTACTGACAATTAGGAATTCAAACATCTGGTTTCAATCTCCATCACCTAATTAGAGATTATATCCTCCCATGCTTGGTGGTGGTGATTATAGTATTTGCATGCATTTGTCATGTTTTATTTTTTGCTACTGTGAGGCTGCAATAAACATGACTTTCAAAAAGCAACAGAAGGCTACAGAGAAAACAGTGCTCCCCCCTTGAACTTCCTACAGCTGTGTTCAGAGTGAGCAGTAGGAGCTGGTGCATCGAAATATTCAAAAGATGATGAAAATGGATATTACTTCTGGGAACCACTTGGAAGGGGTGGAAGCGGAAGCTCATGGCTGGAACCTCGTCGTTGTTCTGCTGCTGTAGGTTTTTCTGTAGTTTGGAAAAACAAATTGTAGAGTCAAGATTTCTTCAGAAATATATTGTCCCAGATATGAGAGTCCCAGTAGTTGAAGGAGGTTTTCTCTGATTATTGTAACTTTTGGGGTTTTTACTTAAATGGCAGCATGCTATTCTGTTTCTTTATTAAGTAGTGGCATCCCACCAAATGTCTAGGCAAATAGCTGTGCTGTGAATGCCTGAAGGAGCTCAGTGGGGGAGGAGAGCTGTGTGAGTCGGGGCAGGCTGCCCAAAAGAGCCCAGCCAGAGGAGGTGTGGCTGCCTCTCACCCTTGTGTTAGACAGCAGCTCCTGCTGACTGTCTGCCCGTAGGAGCTGCCGCCTTGCACAGAGGTGAGACACATTCCAGGCCTGTGTGAGGGACTCGCTCTTGCCAGGAGTCGGCCCTGTGTGAGGTGGTGCTTGCTGAGCTCAGAATGACACGCTCAGCTTGGCCTCCCGTCCCCTTCTCCACTTGGAGCACCATGTGGCACATTGCTGCTCCGTCACGTTGTGTGTTACCCTGCCAGTGACCTCAGCAGTCCTACTGCCACTGCTCTTCAGGGAACAGGCTGCCCAGATCCAGTGCAAAACTGCCAAAACCAAACCTCCCTCAAACACTTAGAATAAATTGAATGTGGTGGTGTTTGTTTCATGGTTTTAATAAAAAGAAAATTAAATGCTGATAAATGTCAACCTCTTCACAGTAGCGGAGGTAATTTACCTTCATTTGCAGTTAAGGTCTTTCTGGAAGGTAAACACGGTTTCTGCAATAAAACGGAAGGAAACCAAATATTAAATGGCATGTCACTTAAAGAGATAAACATTCACTTTTTGTTAACTAGTTTACATTTAGAATTGACAGCATCCTGGGGGGATTAGGAGGTAGGGATATAGCCATTCAGTGAGGAGCCTCTAGTTGTATGAGCTTGGGATTTTACAAAGTAGGTTTGGAAGGAATCCCAGTTTGTGTGAGTAAATAGATGGACAAAAGTAAAATCTAGAGAAGCGTGCCTTTTTTTTTTTCCCCAAAGAAAACCTCCCATTAGTAAGTTTATGGTGTAACAAATAGTTTGTTCTTACCTCCAGTCCAAAAATCTAGAGTCTATCCCAAATACTTGCAAATCGAAATTTGAATATTATCTTTGTCAAGCTATGCTCACAAATGTCTAAATACATTTCTTTTTAATAAAAGCTAAACTGTCGGTTTAGCTCACAGTAAAAACTTGACCAACCTTCCAGTTGCATTTTTTTTTTCCATTTTCAAACAATGGTAATGAACTGTCAGTTTCAAAGAAATTTTCAAAGAAACAAGCTTGAAAAATGCTACTAGTTCTCTCACTTTCTCCCACAAGAGGCTTTGGGATATTTTTTCTAATGATGAAATACTGAAAAACCTCTGACAAGTTCTTGTCAAATCCTCCATCTTTCCTGAGCTATCACTATCAAAATAAATCTGTGTTCCCTATATGCAGCCCTGTATACTTCTGAATGGCTTGTGTTCCCATGTATTTCTCATTTTATTCCGTTCTTGCACTGTATTTATTGTTACATCCTAGAGTACTGAATACAAACCTCCCTTTATTCAAACTATTTTTCTGCTTGAGCTTTCTCACTATACTGTGTATATATATATACACACCATATATTACTATACTGAAATATTTCCTTTTTTTATAACCCTTTCCCCTATTCTTTTTATACATTTATGTTGTACCCAAACTCATGATAAAATTAAATTTTATAAATAAATTAAAAATCACCTGTAGAATTATTGATTATGCAATTACAAGTCAACTTACTGGTGAATTTACTGCACTAGAAGTTTTCTTTCTGCAGATTGAAGCAAAAAGAAAAAAACACAACAGTATGGTTACTTAGCAGATACAGTAATTCATTTAGCAACTAAGCATCAGGTTCATTGATTCCCATGACATTTCTGGCCAAGACGGGATTCATCTCCTTACTGCATAGCTGTAGCAGTTGGGGGGGGGGGAAGGAAAAGAAGGAATAAAAATAGAATAAGGGTATTAGATGTAATGTGGGTACTCAGGACAGGTGCTTGTGATATGCAAGAAAGTTACACTCTTATCCAATGCTTAAGATGATGACTTGGGTGGGGTAGAAGAGTTTTAATGAAAATCACATCTTTCTGCACATGCTTCTACTACAGTATGTGACTAAATCAATTAGGGCCATGAAGATGATCAGAGGGCTGAAGTACCTGTCTTGTGAAGAAGTGAGTTGGGGTTGTTCAGCCTGGAGAAGAGAAGGCTCTGGGGAGACCTTAAAAGCAGCCTTTGGGTTCCTGAAGGGGGCTACAGGAGAGCTGGGGAGGGACTCTATCAGGGAGTGTAGAGATAGGGCGAGGGGTAGCGGTTTTAAACTGAAAGAGGGGAGATTTAGATTAGATACGAGAAAGAAATTCTTTACAGTGAGGGTGGTGAGACACTGGAACAGGTTGCCCAGGGAAGTTGTGGCTGCCCCATCCCTGGAGGTGTTCAAGGCCAGGCTGGATGGGGCCTTGAGCAACCTGCTCTAGTGGGAGGTGTCCCTGCCCAGGGCAGGGGGGTTGGAACTGGATGATCTTTAAGATCCCTTCCAATTCTAACCATTCTGTGATTCTATGATCAAGCATGCCAGCCAGCATCTACCATCAGTGGCAGACAGTGAAGCATGCAAGCAGTATTCCTGTAGGAATAACAAAAGAATAGCTTGCTTTTACCTAGCCAGGATATCTTTCATGAACACCAATAAAAATTGCTCCAGAATTCTAATTGCCATAGGCAAGGACAGGACTTAGCTCCTAACATACCTCGTAATTACCCACATCCCAAACAAAGATGTAGTTTTCTTATTTTTTACTCACAGGCCCCTTGGTAATGGAGATGGAGCTGCTCCAGTGGGAAATATGGATTCTTGTGTGGTACTGAAGCTATGACCTAGAGATGCAAACAACTTATTTAGAAAGCAATATTAGCTGTATCTGAACAGAGGGTTTTTCCTCACTGCCATTTCAGCATTAATGTGATAAAAGTAAAAAAATATCAATTGGTTGAATTTTTGTCTTGACATGTTTTCACCCTAATTATACTACAGAACTGTTTGGTATCATTTCTTGCTTATTGCTGACTATTAGAGGTAAAATTTACACCAACACACTCCACTACATGCTATATTAAGGTCACCATTAACATATTGACAACAAATCCCTTTCGTATCACCATGGTTTCTGTACAGAATACTTACTGTCATCATTATTTTTTGCTTCATGATCCTATAATGGAAAAATACATTAGAATTAATAAGAAGCAATTAAAAAATGAATTATTATTAAATGAGAAGTGCATATATAAATAATCTGGTCTTGGTAATCTGTAGTAATGTTTAAAAGGAATATTGTACAGAATGTACACAATATCCAAAATACTTTTCATCAGCTTTTATGATGGCATTTGAAAAATTTTAGCCAACTTCAAACTAATTCCGAACATTCTAATAACCTCGGGATTGCTTATAGTATTGAGGAAATTGGCCCTGAATTTTGCAGTGAGACTTTTTGATTGATTTCATTTCTGAGCTGGAGGGCAGAAATTTTGCAGTAGATTTCAATACACTAGGAATAGATTGTCCACTGAAGGGAGCATACTGAATAGACTGTCTTTTCACCATGCTAGAATTGAAGCAATCCAACTAGTTTCGCAGCTTCTTTTGGAGATGCTTCCTTTTGGCTCCCACTTACTGTCTTTTAGGGAATCAGGCTCCCCCATGATAAGTACCTGTCAAAGAGGCACCAGTCTCATACAGACCAATTTGCCCATCTTCATCCACCAGGTTAATGGCTTTTCACTAATGTTAGTCACAAATGTATCCATTCTCTGGTTGGAGAGGTGTAATCCATCATCCAACAGTTGAGGGAGTGAGATTTGGATATTTTTTTTTCCCAGTCAGCCCAGGCCTTTGAGAGGAATGAGGGTTACAGTTCTGTTAACATTATCAGTGCTGGTTGGTGTTGAGAATGGATCGAATGGGGACAGTTAACAAATGTTCCAGTTATTGTTTTGTTTTGTTAGTGTGCATAGTCAGGAATGGAAGAGCACAGCACTGGACAAACATCATGCTCATTACCATGTTTTTCTTTAAAACTGTAAATGCTGGCCACTTACACAACAAGCAGAGACCCCAAAATTTGGCCTACACCAGGTAATTATTTTCTAGGCTGACTCTTGTGCCAAAATGGATAACGGCACGTAACCAGGAGATGAATACACCCCTTGTACAGATAAGGGTTTGTTTGAGAGCTCCATCCTTGGTGCTGTAACTAACTCAGCGTGTGGCCCCAGTGAAACAATAGGCTCTCTTGATTTTCTGCAGAGCTAGGATGATACCGATCTCAGAGGTGAGCTCTGAGAATGAATTAATGGAGAGGTTTCAGCTGCAATATGGCACTTGAGCCTGTTCTGAAGCAGGAATATTTTTCTTAGTGCAGATCAGAGAGTGGAAGTTCTGTCCAACATTCTCCCTTCAGAAGGATTTTTTTTCCCTAATCTTACATTGGTAAGAAAATCTGATAAATCAAACCATGTAGAGGTATGCAAATCCCGTCCCCCAAAAATACTTGTTATATCTAGAAATTTAAGGACTGAAAGTACAACTGTAAGATGTTCTTATACCACCTGCATTATGTTACCATAACATCTAATGCTACAAATTCCTAATTTTAAGCATCAAACTTCTCAAGGTAGTTGTTGGCAGACTGATTATTGCTTAGGGACAATTCAGAGCACTGGGTTGAGACAGAGTTTGATGCACATAGCTTTTGACACAAGTGCTGATGCACTTACTGTCACCCTATTTCTTGGCTGTTTGTCCCTCATGCACACCTTCTCTCTTGGGCTGGCACAACTGTTAGTCGAGCTATGGTGCAGAATAATTTATGGACCTAATCTGGCTGAAGAACCTTTTATGCATTTGCTTTTAGCCATTTTCTGCAGGTAGACAAGTTTCCAAGTAGTTTGCTTCAGAAAACCTTTGTTCCAGCACAGTGGAAGGGACAGACGGGGGACAAGAGTAGAGGAAGAAGAAGAATGACTTAAAGCCTTAGGAACACAAGCTTGTAATTACTCCTTCATGGACTGTGTTTTCTAGTGATATCAGTTACTCAGACTATTCAGTCTGACATTTTAGAAGCATTCAATTTTTGGAAAGTATTAATCATTCATTATCTGAGAGGAATGAGGTTCAAGGAAGGTGCCTCTGATTGGGCAAAATTGCCCATTGTTACTGAAAGTAAGGTTCCTGGAGTTCAACCGGTATTTTTTGGTAAAAGAAATTATTTTTGTGGACCAGATACATATCCCTTAAAAATCTTTTCTTGGATCAATACAGATGTCCAATGCACCTCTTGTTCAAAAGATTAATAGCCACAATTGCAATATTAGATCGATCTGACACTCAGAGTAATCAGTTTCTGTTATTTAAACCAGATAATAAAAAGCATACATCTACTTATATATATAAAACATGGAACAGCCTAAGTTTAACACATTCTTTTTATAGCGGCACATTAAATTACTCACTGCTTTTGGATGCAGACGGTTTCTGGGAAGAGGCAAAATATTTCTGGAAAATATACACAAAAAGTTAAGATGAATAGGATTTACTTATTTAATTGCTTGGCTCAGATAGGTGTTTCAAGATCTAGAGAGGAGGTGGTCTGCAGTAAGGTGATTTAATTGCAGCTATGTACTGCTGCAGTGGTTATGGTGATTCTGTGCTCTTTGTGTGGAACTACTCTATAACAGCTTCTGTCCTGGACCTCGGGTTCCCTGCAACTGTCCACAGGACCTCACCAAACACCATGACACAGTGCTGTGGATGCCACCTGCTCTTGCTGGGGCATATGGCGTATTTTGTAGAGTGATGTCCTAGAGATGAGACAGTGCTTATGAAGCAGCTTCCTACACTTCTGGAGACACAGGAGTGAAACAGACTGCATACTCAAGTCTCCTTTGCCTCTTTTTCCTCCAGAGACTTGGAATGCAATTCATGGATTTCCTGTGTCCATTTTTTTTTGTTTGTTTCGTTTTTACAAGCAATCCTGTCCCCCATCCCCTGCAAAAACATCTCATTTGTGAGGGTGCAGACATGGGTACAAGGACTTCAAATGGGCTTCCGGAGATCTTTACGCCTGCACTAGAACCCTAAAGAGATATTCAAGAAAATAGTACCCATTTGGCACACTGGCTTGACTACAAAAGTTTGCAAGGATATGAGACCTTTCAATTCTTACCTTGTGCCAAGATCCCTAAGTATTTGTGTGTTCTGACAATTGCTTATTTCCTGAAGGCTACACAATAGAGAGGAGAAAATTTTGTCTCTGCTAATATTTGCTATTGATGTAAGATGCTGTTGGCTTACCTAGAAGTGTCCAGCTTAGGTGACTCTCTGGTCATACTGTGCATGTGGGAGTGCTCTGTATTCTGAGCAGGCATAGCGGGAAGTGGCTTAGTGAACCTAGTATTACAACATGAATTAAGAAAGGAAAATTACATTTAACAACCGTGAATACAAAGGCAACCTCTCTTTCTCCTCCCCTAACCCCTCAAAATTCTAAAAAGTACCCTTAAGCTATTTCTCTTTAATATGTGTTATGTTTGAGTTACTGAAATTAACATACACAATCTTTGTGTAGATAATCTAAAGAGAGAAAAATACCGTATGTATATCTTCTAGAGAGAGAATTATCAAACATATCAAACGTTATCAAACATATCAATTATCAAACATCTAGTATCTAGATGAGGAAATATATTTTCTGACAAGCTTTAAATAATGCACAAACATTTATAGCAATGGCTTACCTGGTCATCAGTGGTGGTGATGTTTTTTCCTGTAAGAGAAAATGCACTGAACTATTTGGTCACTTTTTGATTTCATAAAATACATTTGTGTGATCTTATTTATGTTATCACAGCAATATCTTATTTTTGTCTTGTGGCATAGATTTCTAGTAGAACTCTGCCTGGTAACCTGCACTAGGATGGGAGAGGCAAGAAGTCACCACAAGTAAGTCTGTAAAGTCCTGAGCACATCTCAGTACTTGTAAGTAGGAAGAAAATTACTGTGTCAGAACTGTCATTGCTCCTTTGCTGCAGTTCTGCTTCTGTAAAGTGTTCCCTTAGGCTGCTGCTTCCCAGAACTGGCTCGCTATCACACAGGACTAGGAAACTTCAGCCGCTTCCCATTTACTCTATTCTGCAGATCTTCTGAATTAGTTTGCCAGCTTTTCTGTGAAGGAAGTGTCAGAAAGTTTTAAATGCAGAGATCTGTTCCTATTCTTCCTTCTTCAAAGACTGATCACCCTCTTTTATAATCACATTTGTGCCCTGCCTGTGGGTAATGCAAGTCAAACTATAGAAAGGATTTACCTTGTCTTCAGGAACCTCATAGACTTCTGTAGGACAGGGAGGAAAAAAATGTTCTTTGGTTAGCAAAAATGTACTGCATGCTACCAGAAAAACAGATAAAAATTTGTATCAATTGTACTTCTGCCCCTGGAAAAATAACTTGGAGGATCTGCTCACAGCTTGATTCTGCCTCCAAAACTCTACAGTAGCTACACCCCTTGGTCTTCTAGTGAGAATATCAGGAAAAGTCCCAGAAAGTCTGACAAACAGTCAATGTATTAGTGAATCTTCCCCCCACCCTACAAACTCTGTTTGTTTGTTTGATTTTCTTTTTTCTCCCCCCAACCAAAATGAATGCTTGCATTGCACAAACCTAGGACAGTTTAGAAAAGATGCGTTGTCTCACCTGTGATAGCATTCAGCCTTTACTTGACACTCAGGGAGAAAGATCAGGTGAATCATAAATACAGGCTGGCTCATTTGTGTGGCCAGCATCCACCCCTGAGCTCTGTCCCACAGGTCTATTCTAATTCAAAGCTATTAAAAGGCAAAACCACCAGCATCCTATGTCCAGTTTCTTAAATGAAAGCTGAATCATATTTCAACAAATTTCATGTCAGGCTTCGCTTTTATTGCACTGAAAAATGTCTGAGTTCCCACCAGGGGGAGATGTTTTATTTTTTTAGTAACATCTGTCAGGAGCTGGTTGTTGCTTGACACTGATTTACAGAAACTCTAAGATTGAAAAGGGCATTTTAAAATGTCTGAAAAGTTACTCACAAAATCTTAAGTCATTCAGAAGATAACTTTTGTATGACTTGAAAGCTAAACACATTGCTAAGGACTATGCAAAGACTTTAAAAGAACTGTGTGATCAGTTTGTAAAGGTTACATTCCAAGCAATTAATAAGATGAAAATGGAAGATCAGCTAATGAAAGATCAAATGGTTAGATCAGCTAAGGAAGATTAAGTAAGTATATTTGCACCTACAAAAGCAAATATGATTCCTCTTATTTGCTTTCATTTCTTTTTCTGAATAAAGAACTTAAATGGGAACACAGTTATCACAGGACATGGAAAACACCAGCCTATACAGAATTTCTTTAAGGTTCAATCTTGATGTGGTTTTAAAGTATTGAGTAAATATTCCTATAGTGAAATAGGATTACTAACGTTCTGATTCCTATGACTGGTTTTGCTGTATTGATCCATTTGTATTCTTCTGTTGGAGCAAAGGACTCAAACCAAATTAGTTTGGGGCAAATGACTTCTAGTTTTATTCATACCTAAAAGAGATTTACTATTCAAGCTAGGCAAAACAACTGCTACAACACAGAAAAACCTAAAGTGGAACATATTTTTGTTTTACTGTAGTATGTCATATGGTTTGTGTTTTGACTACATCAAGCATAATTTAATATTCCTCAATCTTAGATTATTTTAACAGTGATACAAACTCCACATACCTTGCATATCAGAAGTAAGAGAAGGCTTTGGAGAAGTAGGGGGGTCTGGCTTTGTTGTCTTCAGGAATTTGTTCACAGGAGCTAAAAATATATTCATATGCATAGATACTTGTCCATGTGTGTGGATATACACACATATTTATATATATACGCATATGTATTAAAAAATACATAAATGTTCCATAAAAATAACATTTATACAATAAGAATAAATATTAAGTAGGTCCACATGATAGTCTTTTTGTATGTCCTTCAACAAACCAAGGCAGAAAGCAGCTCTCATTTTAAAAGGGACACATTATTCAGTGTTCATGCCTTGCTGAATAGGTTTAATACTGTCAGTAATGTCAGAGAGCAGAGCTACATACTTCTCTGTTTACTTTTCACCTTGGACTGTAACAATTTCACTCTCCAAAGAAATATACTTCAAACAGTGAGGTAAAAAATGAATCAGAGTCTGTCATTACTGACTGAAAAATCTAAAAAGGCTTGTTCTTCTCCTGAGGCACTTCAGCAAACAGAATTTTAATGCTGTCACTCCCCTGGATGAGGAGGGAGATCACATACCATGAAAAGCTTCCTGGTTGCATAATGGCTGGACTTCGGAACAACTGCATGAGAGAGGCAGGCCTCAAACATGGCTTCCAGTAAAGTTAAAAATAATTTTCCTTGGCCTTGTCATTGGCTAAAGTAGCCAACTACGTTTTTACAGGCTGTGTTCTCTTTAATAGATGTACCTCCACTCTTTGAACCCTAGAAATAGACATTAATTTGATTCATTTTTTCCCCACTGCTGTTCCTAACAGGGCAATAATTATTAGCTTTAATGACTAAAACTCACATTTGGTAGGTAGTGATGTGCTGCTTTCTGTGGGTTCAATATAGTTATCATCATCATTGTCCACTGGCACAATGTAATTATCCTATGAGAAACGCAGGACAAAAATCACTTAAACCTCCATCATAACAACAAGCTGTTGGGACTGAAGCCCTGGCAGCAGCTTATAGTAGCTGCTATTTCACAGTTACTGCTATTTCAGACATTTATTGTCCTATACGGATGGGATTCTCCAAGACTGAAAATCCCTTACCAAATTACTAGAGTCCTGGACTGGTGGATAAAAGCTCTCTCTTCCCCTTGGACCTGGGATGGCCTTCAAGGTTGCTTTCTCCCCATTGCCTGCAGGTATTTATGGATGAGCAGAAACTATTCTGTAGCCTAAAGAGCCTCTGGAAGCAGGCAGATATCCCCTAGGAATCAGCATGGCACTTGCAGGTCACTATGAGGTATTAAATGATTTGTACTTTAAAGGCTAACAAGGAGACTGTGCTATGTCATTGCTGTGTAGCTTATGATTGGGGCAGGGTCAGTCAATTAAGCTGTCAAAACAAGTACATCTATAAACATTACCTCATCGTCACTACACTCCTTAGGCTTCAGTGGCACTTTTGGTTTTGCAGCAGGAGATGGCAATGGCAGGGATGGCACAGATGGTTTCTTTGGCCTGGACATGGCTGGACTGGATGTACTTGGGAGAAATTTGTTGATGGGAGGAAGCTGCTGGTGACTAGTGTGATTGTCTTTTAATATGGAAGAAAACAACAATTTTAGTAAAAATTACACATTGGCCCCTGGACTGTCTTCTAGTACCTGTGGAACAAGTCTTTACTGTGGCTGCAGCTCAGGTCAAGAGGCAGACCTGAGAGTATCAGAGGCCTGATGTTGAGACTTGTGAGCAAACTGGTCCCATTTCATTGCTCAAGGTAGCAACCTAGTCCTCTCTATCAGACTGCAGAGGGTGCTTAGACACTGGCTGTTGTATGAACAACTGTTTAACTCCCTGGGGAAAAGGTGGTGGCTGGGTGTTGTAGTCCATTAGTCGGTATGTCCTGTGCCAGTATGAACTTTGGTAATAGGAAGTGAAAAAGAGTATATATTACATATGAGAAAGACAACTGTTACACAGCACAAAGGGTGAGACTGAAACATAAATTATGCCAGGTCCTCTTGGGTATCATTTTTAAATTTCCTCCCCTTTACAAAGAACACGTAGGTGAAGTGCTGATAAGCTTCTGGGAGTACATATGTAGCATTTTAGCACTTATTTAATTATATTTAATAACCAGTAACAGTCTTGAATCATACAAAAATGAAAGCAGGCATCATGCCAATCTTTCTTTTCCCTGTGGTTCAAATCTTCATCTAACTGAAGCCAACTTTCATTCCCTTCAATGCAATCTGCCCATGGTTGAAAAGAATCAAAATAGGAACAAAAAATGTAAATAAAATCTTGATCCTGTCCTGTTTTTCAGGATATTTATCTTCCTCAGTACCAGTCTTGAAGGACAGTATGGAGTGAATATTTGGGCTGCTTTGTCCACTGTTTCACTGCTTTTGGAATAATGATTTCAGATACAGAAAAGAGTGACTTGTCTAGTATTATGTGCTTAATTCTCAATATGAATTCCTGCATTAAAATATGCAGATGAATCTGGAACCAAGTTAGTGGTATCTACCATACCTTGGCTTGAATTTTGTAGTTTTTAAATGTCTATCAAAGTCTCTAGGACACATTATATAAAATTCTAAACATTGCTACCAGCAATGCTAACATGTTCCATGCTGTAATAACAAACCATACACCTGAAAGCTGAAGACCTGATTGTCAAAATTAAAAGCAAACACTTGAGGAAAGGACAGGTTAGTCCATTTAAGGCCACTTCTCTTCTAGTACTGATAAATAAGCAATTTCAAGCTGACATAGTCAACTATTCCATAATTACCTGCATATTCACCCCTAGAAATAGGGAATGCAGAGGGAATCTTCTTTTTCTTCTGTTCACTTGGCGGCGGCTCATAGCTATCATCAGGATTCTCTTCATTGGGGACCACATACATCTCAGAGTCAGAGTGGTCATCTGGATTTTCATAATCACTGTCCTAGAAAGACAGAACTTCCCATTTCTCATAACATACTTACGGCTTCATAGCAGTGTATGACAAGTATCCTTGCAGGAGTACGATTAACTAAATTACGAGAACATATGCTTGGAAGGGCATGTTACACTCCCTTTTAGTGCTCCCTCTAAACAAAAAGGCACTCCTGTCTGCCTCCCCTTCTGCTCCTCCCAGGAGCTACTTGCTCTCAGTCTCCTTGCTATCTCCAAGGAATGCTTTCACACCAAGAACTCAGTCTTCAAATTATGGACCAACAGCTTGTTTCCTTTCACAGGACAGTTCCTTCCTAGTTTTGGCTGTCACTCTTGATGTATCCTCTCTCTTTCCTACTAAAAAGGTACTTAGGATCTAAGTCCAGAAGGAAACTAGTCACTTTAGGCTGATAGCCAATGACCATGACTTGCTTCACTCTAACATTCTCTAAAATCTTATCTGAAATTTTTCATTTTTAGGAAGAAGTGGCTTTCCACTCCTCACTCCTTCCACCCACCCTCCCCCAGATAGAAGATCTTACTGGTTTCTGAAATTACTGTTCAGTTTGAGAAGTACCTCAAATCAATGCCTTATCCAAAAAGCTCAGCATCCATGGCTACCACTGACAGTGCTTCTGAGTGTACTTCTAAGTTGAATGTAAAAAAAATGAGGTAGCTAAAAATCAGTGGCTACTTGTAAATAACATTGATGTAACAAATAAGGTAACGTTTCAGTAGTATTAAGTTCAACCACAAGATTCAAAAATAAACTTTTATTATTATTGCTTGTACTGAACTTGTTGCCATGGTAGCTTCCTATTACCCCAAAATATGTACTTACAAAATCATCTGACCATTGTTCCTCTTCATTGTCTGCATGTTCTAAACCAAACATTAGAGTTATTTAAGGAGATGGAATAGTAAGTATAAATGTTTATATTAAGTATAGATTGAAGAAAAAAAAAAAAAAAAAGAAGTATCTATCATATTCAGTAAAAAAAGAGTGGTCAAAGTTTCCTAAACAGATCAGAGCAACACATCTGGTTTGGACTGAACAGTAAATTAAATACCTGCTTGCTTGTTTTTGATAAATGGTTTCAAAGCTGTTGAAAAAGCTTTAGAAAATGACAATCTGCGCATTTTCTGAACAGTGGGGCACACGCTTTACCCAGAGCGTCCTGCTAAATGCATCTAATTTTTAAGTACAAGTAACAATTTCTACACAACAGATCTATTGCTGACCTGCGGGCCTTGCACTTTCTTGTTTTGTGGTTAAAGCTCCAGGAAACCACACTAATTACAAGTGTTTAGATTAAATATAGAATAATTATCTGATAACTTCCAAACTCTGTCCTTCTTGCTTCAGTTTTCATATCGCTGTTTTCCTAACAAGTTAGCTGTTAACTTGTAAAAATGACCACAAACTAGTTCGTGGGCAATGCTGAACGATAAGCAAATACAGTTCTACCTCCAAGATAATTCATGATGTCACCATGATGTCACGTAAATAGTATTAAGATTCTGAATCTGTGATAATCCATTTGTTCAGTTTTTTTCCCTATTTACTTCCACAGCACAACTTCTGGCAGAGGGGACTGGATGTAAATTCTCCTCCATCTTCAGAGCAGCCTACATGCAGAGCCCAGGTAAATACCGATTTTGAAAGAGTAGATACTTGCTACTTCATACAGGACAACTTGGCACCTTTCGCACGCCTCTCATTTCAGAGGTGTAAACTACTTTCAGAGTTATTGATAATGGTATATTATTCATTATTCTCTCATTAAAAACAAATTATGAAGAAAAGTATTGCTGAAATACTGTTAGGTGTACAGGTATCAAATAGACTTGTTGTTTAAATTTACATTAATACAGCCTTACCTGAAGCATAATCCCGTTTTGGTAGACTTGGTGGAGGTTTTTTTTTTAGCCTGTAAACAATAATTATTACATTTATGATCTAATAAGTAACATTCACTAGAAGGGCGCATTAGCCAGACACATAAAAAAAGCTGATAACAAAAGATACCTGCAGCTCAGGAAATACAGATTACCATCACAGATGCTTAGCAAATAGCTACAGGAGAATACTTTGAAAAGCTAGAAACAGATAAGGAATTAGAATCTAATCTGAGATTTTTTTATTTTTTTTTTTTGCTAAGAACATATTTTGAAAGAACAGCTTCCTTGCCCACCCACTCTCCTCTTCATTTGCAATGCAGAAATAGATAACATAGGCATCAGAGATAAATGCATATCTATCTGAAGATGAAAATTTGTTTAGGCTCAGAGAGACTTGCTAAGACTATGGCATAAGAAAGTGGGGAAGCACTCTCCAGTCACATTTTTATAACTATCATTTTGCTTGCACTTTATTTTCTAATTAATGTTTAAAGGTATACCAGGTCCCTCAGGGCCAGATTCTGTTTTCGCATACTATTTTTTTATGGTGTTATGCCCCTTTTTGGTAAATACTGTTACAGTGGCATTTGTAATACCAAGTGAATCAAAAGATAATTTGTAAAAATACTGAAAGGATCTTTGTGGCTGAAAATACACGTATATATGGGCGTGTATATACATGTATATATTTAGCAAACAGGAGTATACATATATGTAATATGTGTACACATATATGTATTTCAGTTCATACATAGGTATGTGTGTATATATATGTATACTCCTGTTTGCTAAATTGCAGCTGTCCAGAGAAGACACTGAATTACACTCAGTTGATATATCAATTATTTCATTACCCTGTAAAAAAAGAGAATAATTTGAGTTCAAAGTCAAAATGAATAGTGCATATGTGACAGAGACCAGACCGATGGACCTGAAGAGAAAAAACACCTTTGCTTTCTGTAGCCATATAAAACATTAACACAATTTACATTAAAATGGCTCTTCAAAGTGACTTGAACATTGTCTGACAGCTTCCCTGCAGCACTGACAGGACCTCACCATGGACCTGAACCTTCATCTACTGAATTGATGGTTTTAATCATTCTTCAATCTGGTCCTAACAAATTCATTTGCAAAAGTAAGCAAATTATTTACAAAAAAAAATTCTCAACAAAGAATTTAAAATGTTTTCTTGTGACTGCTGAGCAATAATGATGTCTACAAATTTTGCTTTACCACAAGAGTTTGACACTCAGTATTCAGGTCCTAAGCATGCTCCTTAGGTGTCACAGCTCAGGTACCAATGTAACTCAGGGTGGTGGAATGCTGACACTAACACATCAGTTTACAAACTTTTCCCTGCCTGTTTTGAGAAATGCTTTGAGTTCAACTTTTGAGTTGAATTAATGGAATTCTGTTGTTCAGATTAAAAAACAAACAAACAAACAAAAAAAGTACATGCACGAATCAAAGAGTAAATGGCACAGGCATTGCTAAAGCTCAAAGAAAACCCCCAAAACAGAACAATCTAGGTACATTGTTTTTTGAAGTGTTTAACTGCTTTGCTCCTTACTAACAACATTAGTGATGGATAGCTGCCTCCTCCAAGTCTTTAAGTTCCCACAGCACAATATAACTTCGTGTACAAACAGTACATTAAAAAGCATTCTCAACAGCTCTGATGTCTTCTGTCCAGGTTAGCACAGGCATGTTAGAAAGAAAAACCCAGGGCCACTGCCAGGGCAGATCTTAGGTCTTCGGGAAGGTAAACCAAAATCTATTAATGGACTTGGCAACATATCGCGAGTTGTTCAGAGATAGCAGAGACTTGGAAAATAGTGGAATTGAGGCAACAGTAAGAGGCTGTCTGGGTCATAGTATGTGGCTTAAGCCACATTATACGTTTCCAAGCCGCTAAACAGGAAACTTTGTCCCAGGCCCTGTAAATCCTGGCAGTGGCCCCGACAGAAAATGTAAATATGTTATAACGAAAGCATTCAAAGCACGGAACAGAGGTCTGTGTCTAAGCAGCCTATCATGCCATTGTGTGTCTCTGAAATAGCATACCGATCCCAAGTATCTTTCCCAGTTTTGCAAATTAAGGCCACTTGTTCATTTTGGAACCTGAATATCAATAGAAGAAAAGAAATAATGTTTCTGTCACAGAGCTGAAACAGTTCATGGCCACACCTATATTTGTTAGAATTACTTTAAATATGTTATTTATTCTAAAATTCAAATCCAGTTAAAAAATAATTCTCACTGTACTGGTATGATTTACTGAGTGGCAGAACTGAAACCCAGGCTCTTTTGAAGTTAACTGGAGCTTTGCTTTGCAAGAGCCAGAACTTACCCAATGTATAAACCAAAATGAAAGCTTGAAAGATATAACCCCTATGCCAAGGAGTGATTACTGAGCTGCTTCAGATCCTGATGTTGTTATCCACATAGATGCTTGCAGAGTGATGACTGACTCTGTGCTGTTACCCTGAAGTTAATGACAAGGGACTGAAAGATTGAAATGCCATCCAACCGAGCATATGTATTTAAGTGGAAGACAGAATGATTTCCTAATGTATCTTTTACCAGACTTATATAAAATTATAGCAAATGCAATTTCCAAGTAAAATATTCTAGTGCTACTCTGCTCTAGAGTTAAGTTACAGGTGGAAAGGTATCTCTGTGTTAGCTGTGATAGAACTCAATTAAATAATTCAAGTTTTCATTTACTTTAGTGGGACCAGCATTTTTCCAAATTTTAGTAGAAAGTAAGTAATTTTCTGGAGATTTTGAAATATCCCTGAGAAATTTCAAAGGACTCAATAAAATCCAAGTACATTTGTAAGATAATGTTTACAGGTTTTTAAAAGCAACATAACACATCTTACCATATACATTTTAGGTTCAACAAGTAACCAAGCATTTGAGACATTTCACATAATAGGGTCTAGGTGCTGCTCAAACAAGAACACAATGCAAGAGAAATTCACAATAACTTCTACAAGAATAAATTATTTTATTTTAAGAAACAATATGTCCTGAGGTTTTCCTTTGCAGCATGCTTAGGTTGATCCAGTGAAGCATTTAGGCATGCACTTCACTTTACTCATGTAAGGAGTCCTATAGGAACTGAGAATATTAATCACATACTTAAAATTAATAATGCATTGTTGCATTTTCCCGCACTATATGGAGAATTATTAAATAGACTGAAGCAAGAGGTCTGGATTTTCTGCTCTAGCAACACTTTTTTTTGAAAAAAAAACAGACTGCATGCAGAAAAGTAACAGTAGTAGCCCTTTACACATTGCACTTGATTCTACGGATGCATTCCCTCACCAGTGCTTCTGCTCGCTCCCCCAGCATTTAAGATGTGGCTAAAAGCTCTTTTTTTGCAAGTGTCCTTCACTTTTTCTGTTGTTAACTCTGTTACAGAATCCATTCCCTTTTTAGAAACCATTTTGCTTAATAGGATTTACAAATATTATATTGACATCTTTACTGAGAGAAGTATTAACAGTAATATATTAATAGTATATATTAGTCCTAAGTGCACTAGATCATCACACTTGTGATTGAAAGAAAAATTAATTCAGCTTTGCCAAAAACTTTTTCAGAATTCCTAGCAGGTGTGATCCAGCTGACAGATAAACTTTTCCTGACCTGTATTCTCATGACCTAGTGGAATAGTCTGTTACAGTTTTGGAATTATCTGATGATTGTACAAAATAAAATTAATCTGAAACTTTTATTTGAAAAATGCATTATTACTACTATTTCACACATTTTCTTTACAATGTGCTGTGTCAGTGAAATGGCATATAGCTACAATTTATTTACCTTCACTTTAATGAAAAAAATTGTTATATTAATAAAAATCCTGGCACTGAAGACATTCCATTTAGCTACATGTTGAAATTCATGAGTCTTCAGAATACAGTTATAATTCGGTATTATATGTTTCCCTGGTTTCCAAATGTGCTACAGCTTGTTTTTTAGTACTTTTCTCTCATTGTTTAGTCCATAAAATACTACTTTTTCCTCTGCCAAGGCTTTGATCATGGATGTCTTCTGGTTGCAACTATGCATGTTGAAGAGATCTTTAGTGACACAACTCAATTCGTCTGCCAGAAGTTACCACATAAGTTATAAATGGTATAGGAAAATGGACCAGAGAAGTCTGAAGTAAAAAATTACCCAACTAAAAAGCTGAGTAGAGCAGATGAGATGAAGATGTATCTTCTTTCCATTTTTCAGGTCATGTAGCAAATGTGATTTCAAGAAGTACACACATTTGGATTGTGTGCAGTAAGATGAACAACCACAAGTGCATGATTTTCAACGGGTTTGCAAAGGAAGTTTTGTAAGATGGGATATTGCAACAAGGTGAGTAACTTGAACTTCTAGTTTCTTATTCAATGCAGTAGGTCAGCGCATACCAAAACTTCAGGGTGAAATCCTGACTTTGCTGTATATGCAGTATGACTTTCAGCATTGACTAACCATCAATACCACCAGCAGAGATGCAAGGGTCACTGATAGGTTAGAAACTATGCATGCACCTGAAAATGGTCAGGTAGAAGTTAAGGCTACTTCCAGCAAAAAGGAAGCAGGACAGGCATCCCAGCTGAAGTGCTTCTACACTAATGCACACAGCATGGACAACAAACAGGGGGAGCTGGAAGCCATTATGCAACAGGAAAATATGATGTTGTCACCATCATAGAAACGTGGTGGGATGACATGCATGGCTGGAGTGCTGCATTAGATGGCTACAAACTCTCCAGACGGGACAGGCAACGAGGAGAGGAGGTGGGGTGTCTCTGGATGTTAGGGAGTGTTACGAATATCAAGAACTTAAAGATGGGGACAATAAGGTTGAGTCTTTATGGGTAAAAATCAAGGGGAGGGCCAACAAAGCTGATACCATGGCGGGAGTCTGTTATAGACCACCCAACCAGGATATAGAGGCAGACAAAATATTCTGCAAGCAGCTGGGAGAAATCTCACAATTGCTAGCCCTTGTCCTGGTGAGAGACTTCAATCTACCAGGTATCAGCTGGGAACACAATACAGCTGAGAGGGAACAGTCTAGGCAGTTCTTGGAGTGTGTTGGGGAGAACAGGCTGTCCCCCCCGTGCTGAAAAATAAGCCATCAGGGGAAAAAAAACCAGCTTGGCTGAACAGAGAGATTTGGTCAGAACTCAGAGAAAAAAGGAGAGTTTATGGCCTTTGGAAGAAGGGGCAGGCCACAGAGATGATGCAAGGCTGTGTAGGGAGAAAATTAGAAGGGCCAAAGCCCAACTAGAACTTAACCTGGCTTTGGATGTTAAGAACAATAAAAAACATTTCTATAAATATATTAGTAACAAAAAGGAGGGCTAAGGAGAATCTCCATCCTTTATCAGATGAAGGCAGTAACATAGTGACAAAGGATGAGGAGAAGGCTAAGGCCTTCTTTGCCTCAGTCTTTAGTAGTAGAGTTGGTTGTTCCCCTAGTATGCAGTCCCCTGAGCTAGCAGATAGGGCTGACGAGCAGAATGAAGCCCCTGTCATCCAAAGGGAGGTGGTGAAGGACCTGCTCCAACACCTGGATATAAACAAGCCTATGGGGCCAGATGGGATCCACCCAAGGGTACTGAGGGAGCTGGTGGAAGTGCTCACTGAGCCACTTTCCATCATTTACCAGCAGTCCTGGCAAACTGGGGAGGTCCCAGCTGACTGGCGTCTAGCAAAGATGACGCCCATCCACAAGAAGGGTGGGAAGGATGATCCGGGGAACTCCAGGCCTGTCAGTCTGACCTCAGTGCCTGGGAAGGTCATGGAACAGATCATCCTGAGTGCCATTATGCAGTACATGAAAGACACCCAGGTGATCAGGCCCAGCCAGCATGGGTTCATGAGGGTCAGGTCCTGCTGACAAACCTGATCTCCTTCTATGACAAAGTGACCCGCTTGCTGGATGAGGGAAAGGCTGTGGATGTTGTTTACCTGGACTTTAGCAAGGCCTTTGATACAGTCTCCCATAGTATCCTCCTGGAGAAACTGGCTGCTCATGGCTTAGATTGGTATATTCTCCACTGAGTTAAAAACTGGCTGGAGGGCCAGGCCCAGAGAGTGGTGGTGAATGGAGTTAAATCCAGTTGGCGGCCGGTCACAAGTGGTGTCCCCCAGGGCTTGGTACTGGCACCCATTCTCTTTAACATCTTTATCAATGATCTGGATGAGGGGATCGAGTGCACCCTCAGTAAGTTTGCAGATGACACCAAGTTGGCTGGGAATGTTGACCTGCTGGAGGGTAGAGAGGCTTTGCCGAAGGATCTGGACAGGCTGGATCAATGGGCCAAGGCCAATGGGATGAGGTTCAACAAGGCCAAGTGCTGGGTCCTGCACTTGGGTCACATCAACCCCCTGCAGCGCTACAGGCTGGGGGGCTGGAGAGCTGCCTGGCAGAAAAGGACCTGGGGGTGTTGGTGGCCTGTGTGCTGAACAGGAGCCAGCAGTGTGCCCAGGTCGCCAAGAAAGCCACCAGCATCCTGGCCTGGATCAGGAACAGAGTGGTGAGTAGGACTTAGGAGGTGATCATCCCCCTGTACTGGGCACTGGTGAGGCCCCACCTCGAGGGCTGTGTCCAGTTTTGGGCCTTTCACCACAAAAAAGACATCGAAGGGCTGGAGCAGGTCCAGAGAAGGGCAACGGAGCTGGTGAGGGGTCTGGAGCACAAGTCTTGTGAGGAGAGGCTGAGGGAGCTGCGGGTGTTCAGCCTGGAGAAAAGGAGGCTGAGGGGAGACCTTCTTGCTCTTGGAGGGATTTACAAGATAGGTTGACATAGCACTTAGAGACATGGTTTAGTGATAGTTTTTGTCAGTGTTAGTTTGATGGTTGGACTAGATGATCTGAAATGTCCCTTCCAACCAAGGCAATTCTATGATTCTATTCTATTCAGCAGAGCCAGGATTCCACTGAACAAAGCCTAGAAACTTAAAGCTTATGATTTACAGTTGAGTGCTACATCTTTACAGTGTTTCAAGCACAGGCACCATCCTGCAAAAAGAAACCTATGATTTCTCTCTTACTTCCCTGTTCCATATTACCAAGGATGTGAATATGAAAAAAATGCCCCCAGCTCTCATTGCTTATATAACTTTGGCTATAATTATTGCTTCCTACACCTGGGTACATAATCCTCTTTGACAACATGATCTGCACAGCAACTGGGACTCCCGCATTGTAAACAGTTTTGCATGTGACTAAGGGCAAGCAGGTGAATGGTAGCCTGCAGCAGGCAATATTTTTTCCTATCAGAAAATTTTGAGTCAGGATGGCAAATAAAGGGCAGGAACTTGTAAGCAATGAAGAAACAATCTGTAGCTTCCTGCTACCATCACTGTTCAGACTGCTTTCTGCAGACCTTTAAGACACACATGGAGGGTAGATGTACCCTTCCCCACCTGCACCCAGCAGATGAACTAGATTAGAGAGCACAACACTTGATGCAAGAACTTCTCTACTATTCTGCATAATCAAGAGCCAATCCAGATTTTAGAAGTGTCTTAACAAATACAAGTACTAAGTCAAATATATTTAATGAGTATTTGATGATTCTTTCCATTTCAGTAGCAGAGGCCTAGAGTATACATGTGATAACTTTAGGCTTGGAATAAGCAAGTGCACTATTTGACTTCTCTAAGATTATTTCTACTTATAATAGGTTTGAATTTGAGACAGAATGATGTTTTTTCCAACATATAGACAAATTCCAAATCTGTACTACATAAATCAAATTTTTAATACCACTTTACTGCATGTTTAGATCCTTAACACTTAAATAAAATAATGGTGTAACTGAAATGGAGGAAGTGATCAACTGGATAACTGCATTTTTTAGGAAAAGCATCTACTAAAATCAAACAAAAAGCCCCCCCAGGGCACATTCAAAGCAATACAGCCAGTTCTAATTCTGCAAAGCTTGGTGTCTCTTGTACATGTCCTTATCAGTGTTGTCAATGCAGGCTTTTATTTCAAGTCTCATTATGTGCTGAGTTGAAGATTTGAGTTCTGAAGTCATGCAAATGTGAGAATTTTTTCTCCTACTTAAAAAAAAAATATTTTTCTGATCTTCATATCTGCAGAAGAGATTAATAGAACTCAGATGGATCACAGAAGTATCAGAAAGATTTTTTTTTTTTTTTTTTTTTTTTTTTTACACATCTCAATTTGTATTCTTATAGGTGGGGGAGGTGAAATGTGAGCTTTGTACTGTGGTCATACATTAAGAGTTTTTACGAGCCTGCTCTTTTTTGTGGATTTTTTTTTCTTAATCTTGAAAGAATCAAAGAATTGCAGCATTATCACAGCAGTCTTGTATCTGACATTTAATGATGGCACCTCTGACCTCCCGAGCTTCAGCAACATTTAGTTCTTGTTATTTTTCTCTTGTTTGTCCTTCCTCTCTTACTCTCAGGGAAGGACACACAGTCAGAGCCTAACTGATGAACAGTAGAATTCACATGCAGGCAACTATGGGAAACAATTTTTTGCCTCAAATTATAGATTTGAGATGCTTCTATTGTCTCTGCCACCTGCTTTCCTCCCTGAGGCATTTGAATCAGACTCATTGCAACATTATTAACATTAATTACACTTAAACTACCACTGAGAGTAGGAAGGCACCCTTCATAAAAAAGCAACAACAAAACCCACCCAATCCTCCTCACCCTTCTCCTCCAAAAACCCACCAAAAGCCTTGACAACCCGAAAGCTCTTCCCTGTGAGCAGGTCCCTGGTGAAACTGCATCTTTTGCAGATGGACTGCAAACACAGCAGTCTATTTACATACATACTGTGTTAAAAACAAAAGCACACTTACATGAAAGATCCAACTAGTTGAAAGAGGGTCATTTTAAGGGAAAATTTGCTTTTGTAGAAATAACAAGCACATGTACCATGTGGTTATGACTTACTGCAAATTTCAGCAGTGTAGAGTGAAAGTGGGCGACTAAAGGAAAAAAGTGATCTCAAGAATCTGATACATCAGGTGTTACCATCAGAGCCTGCTCAAGATCTGTGGACAGGAAAACACAGCTGTGGAACAGAGGCCACAAAGGAGGGCTTACAACCTCAGGTTAC
This sequence comes from Calidris pugnax, assembly GCF_001431845.1. Lineage (NCBI taxonomy): Eukaryota > Metazoa > Chordata > Aves > Charadriiformes > Scolopacidae > Calidris > Calidris pugnax. The sequence goes on from NW_015090781.1 coordinate 216,074, forward strand.
TGCTCCTGCCTGGGGAGCGGGTAAGCCAGGTGGCGGCTGCTCCCAGAAGCATATCCTACTCCTCTGCCAGGGACCGCAGCTGCCCCAACACACACCAGCCCCACTGGGGCTGGCCGCTGGGCCACTAGTTGTGGCCAGCCCAGCTTTCTTGAGCTCTTGCACAGGCAAACCAGCAGAGCCCTACCCACTCTCCCACCAGCCTACTGACCACATCCTATATAGCTCTTGTTAAAACCATACTACTTCTTTTCCTTGATCTAAGCCATGATGGTCACTCTTTTAAGAGAAATTCTAAATAATGTTTATATATGCCTTTTATGTGTGAGAGCTGAATTTCTAGAATGTAATATGGTTGTCCTGGAAACACTGCAGAAGTTGTGTACTAATTACCTTTTTCAAGTACTTAATATTTTTGTCATCAATTTTGTCATCAATGACCCATGTAAAGAAAGACATCTGAATGAGAAAATCACATCCAAATGGAAGTTCAATGAAAATGAGCTATTGTATTAAGAAAATGTGTTAAATAGCTAATTGGTTTAAATAAATGTTTGACTAGAAACAGTGAATTGTGTGCTCATTTGACAAGGATGCAGAATTACTGAAATTTCTATGTATAAATAGATGTGAGTATTTTCTGATACTCATATGCATGTGACATCAATATGCATGCTGTTTAGTGCTTCTTACTGAAATAAGACAGCAATTACTGTTAGGTAATGCTGAATTTTATTTTATGGGACTGAGACACAGGAGGACTTATCATTTTTATGGGAATTCTGTGATGTCTGACCAGTTGGTTCAAGGTGGAGCTCAAATTAAAACTTAATGCCAGCTGGTAGCCTGAACAGCAGACTGAGGAGAAAGGCACACACCTAAACAACAAGCAGTGATCATTCCCAAGTATGTAAGAAAAATGCACTTTAAACAAATGCTGTTTTTCAGGACTATAAACACAACCTCCCATTGGAGGTCAGTTGTGCAACTACTTTATGATACTCTTAATACTGCTAACAATTTTGCATCAGTCTGGACTGAAGCTCTTTACATACACCGAAGTACATACCTCTAGAATAACATGGTCCCATCACTAAAGTACTATACGCTATGCCAGCAATCTGAGCTTCCCCAAATTAATAAAAAGAAGATTGGCATTTCAAACTTACTTTTTGAATTTGTTTATTATCCCACTTTCATTTGTCTTGATGTCATGTACCATCTTTTGAAGCTTCCTGTGAAAGATATTAAACAAAGCCAGCATTAAAATTACCATGTGGTTGAACACACATTTATATAAATTAAGAAAAATACAGGAAATGCACTTCCAGTAATATTTCACACAATAAAAGTGCTTATTGTATGTTCAGTAAGTAGTTTAGTTACTCAATCATTTGTGTATGACGCTTCCTTCCCTTTTTAACAGAGCTCCTTCGCATGATTTCTGTTATCCTTCTCCTTAACACAAGTGCAGTTTAAACAATCAATTTAAGAGTAAGTGCATAAGGAAAGATCATTGCCTAAACTAATAGTTTAGAATATTTAAATGTTAGCATTTTGTTCAGAACTGACTTTAAAACACTCTACAGCTACAGTGGGAATGCCCTCTCATTTCTGACCTTACACAGGTCGTTTTATCAGCGGACAGTATGCCTCACTCCCACAGCTCCTGCAGTTGTAATAGGATGGCCCAGGCTATCTGAGAAACAATTAGAGTATCCATGACTAAGCTGTAAAAATTCATCACCTCAGGACTCTATTTACATGGACTGATATCTGGAACCAAAGATTGTTTTTATTCATCAGCTGCACTGACCTCATTTAAATTTTACTTGTAATCAAGGAAATTTAAATTAAATATCTCATTTTTCACTCAGTAAGTATCATTTAGAATCCTACCTCCCTTCCCATTTAAAAAAATACACCACTAAAATCAAGCCGCAGTCAGGAACAGAGATGTAACTTTCTGCAAAAGACTGATTTTATAGTGAAACCTCTTAGAAGTCTGGTCATACTAAAAATTTATATAGAATGCATATATATTTTTAATTTCTTCACATGGTGTATGTTCTTCCTGTTCACTAAATTAAGTATCCTTTATTAGACCTGAGCTGAAGATTTATCACAACCAATAAAGGAAACAAATGATATTTTACAAAAAGGGCTTAAAAAAAAAAAATTTGCCTTCCATCCTTCATTTTAAGTTGTTTATGTCATTTCATGTCATTTAGTCTTGCCTACCTCACTCTGATGCACAATTAGGCTACCAAAAGACTCTTAGAAACTTTGCTTACAAAGACAAGTACAAATAAAGTATTTCTTCCTTTCTTTAAAGCTTTCTTTAAACTTTAAACCCTATTACACAGAAGGTTGAGTAATATACAGAGCTTTGCTAGAAAGAAACTATCTTCCAGCTTCACCGTTAGTAATTACAACTGCCTCTTAAGAATTAGAATAGGTTTTTCAAAGGAAATTGGAATTAGATGAGGAATAGCTAAACAAAATAATGAAATAATTGCACTATCATTATGTGATTATTTGTCTGCAGTCCATGGCTCAGGCTAAGCAGGCACGTAGCCACTCAAAGCATCAGGTAGCAGAGGCTTATGCTGAGATGGACCTTCCCACCTCTGCTAACAACTTTAGAGCAGCTGTAGTTAGTGACAATGAATCCCACTTATGCAACTTGCCTAGAAAAAGAAAGTTAAATAACTGACTACTTGTAAGTTTTTGGAATCCTGAAATAAGTAACAAATCTTAACTTTAGATTATGTTTACTAACATAATAGAAAAAACCGATCTTTTCATTGTGTTGTCTGGAATTGAAGAATATTCCACATTTTCTGCAGCCCTGTAATACAACAACATGGAGTATCCTGCTCTGCCAGGCTAGGTCATGGGTCTGATATTCTAAAATATCTTTGCCCAAGTCTTTGCCCAATTTTGCTTAAAAAAAAATTCAACCTTAAAAAACAATTCAACAATTCAACCATTTTAGGTTCTCAACTCAGCAAAAACAGAATAATGAGAATAACTGAGAAATAATTCACAAGCACATAGAATCATACATCATTAACTCTTGATCAAAACTCATACAATTAATTTACACAAAAGGATATAATGTTACCTGCTGATATATATAAAAAAATATTATCGTTTATAGATGTGAGAAACAGGTGCATGGCCAAAGAGTTTGAGATTTCCTGCAATGATGCACCACATCTATGAGAATAGCTTGGATTATTATCTAAACTAACCAGATACATTAAATCTGCAAGTTTAGGGTGAAGATCTCAGAAGAACTTCTGCTTTTCTGTGTTTTGTATTTTTTTTTTTTTCCTAGTAGATTCAGCTTCTGGTTATGCTTGAAACATCACGAATAGCCATCTGCTGCATTTTACTGTTTCTGTCTTGTGCCCCAGCTGGCACCTGGCAGTGTCTATAAATGAAAAGTAATGAGGAATTGAAAGAATGTGAGAAGATTTAAATGGTTTAGTTCAAGTTTGGGGAGAATGCTTGTATTTTTGCCCTTTTCAAAAGGTTTGCAAGCCTTAAGTTAGAAATGCACATAAGCATCGGTGATTTGTCTTCCAGTATTTATTGTTTGTTAGAGACAGGACCCAAACAAACAAACAAGAAGTATCTAAGGTAGATTTAGATCTTAATATTGCTTATCTCTGACATTCATATTATCTTTTCAACAGTAAAATAATGGCTTTATTTTGAAAAAAAAAAAGTGTTTAATTTTTCATGATTGATTTTCTTTTATATTGTCACTTTGGTTTCTAAACCACCCAACCCCTGCAAATAACACCCACCCCAAAAATATAACTACAAGTATCCAGGACAGTTTGCTTTTCATATTTAGGTGAATTAATTAGACTATCATGGGTGTTCCACGTGTGCTGAAAAAGGCTACAGTTTAAAAGAGCATTTTTATATATATTTCCACTTAAAAGAAAAATAAGTATTTAGATTAGAGATAATCGTATGTGCCTCTACTGGTGCGATCAGTTAATTTTAACCATACAGATGGAGTGAAATCAAAACATTCCCATTCCTGCATCATCAAGTTCCCTAAAAATCTCTGCCTCTTACTCTTTTTCTGAAGCCATTTCATTTTCTAATTACAAGTTGTGATAAATTAGGGAGTGTCTAATATGTTTTGTGTGATTTTTTTTTCCAGATTTTTAAGTTATGTAGCTGTTGTAGGAGTTGCTAGAATACTTAGCTTGTTACCTGTGGACAACTTGTCATGTATCAAGTCTGTGGGAGTAAGCAAATAACCAGCACCCTGTATAGTGGTGACTGTAGGAAGTCATCAAGCATGGATGATCTCTGGTTCAAGTGGAATCCCCTTTGACCCATGAAGTTGAACAAGCTGCAAAAACCAGTTGGTGCAGTTAACTAGAGGCTGAGATTTCTTGAGATGTCAGCCGATATAATAAGCTACAACTGACAAGTTTTACAAAGAGCTGTCTGACTTGTAATTTTAGGGAGACAGTAGAAAAGATGAGAGGCAGATAGAAAAGCCTATAGCACAAGGATTCTCCCAATCTTAAGAGTCTCAAACCCAAGCCTAAAGGCCATTCCAGGGTGATGAGGAAAGCGAGGCACAGGAGGACATTTATACATTTGATGTTTTGCCTGGATCTGCATATCTGACTAGTTCTCCAATTCTTTTTGTATGACTCTCAAATACTTTTCTTTACTTCAGATGATACTCCAAGCAAAGAGGTTCATTGTGGGAGGAAATTATCAAAGCAGCAGCCCTGTGAGTATCCAGGAATGGAGGCTTAATGCCCCCATGGAGACAGCCCTTGCTTCAGGGACATAGCAACAACTTTCTTTTTGCACAACACGGCTGAGTCAGGACCTTCTTACCAACTAATGTTTATTCTCTCATTCTCTTGGGACAAACAGATACTAGAAACATTCAAGTACCTCAACCAGCTAATACTGTAAGCAAAAAAATAAGCAATGCTAGTTTTACCTTGCATTGCAATTAATTAAAGATAATTGAGAGGTCAAACTTCAGAGTTGTTTCCAAACTACAAGCACCAACTCTTCATTCAACCTGATTAAGAGCTTTTTATGTAAAATCAGGCTTGCAGAAAAAGGTGCAATCTGTGTCACTGTTAATCTTTGAAAACACTTTCTGCAAGAGATAGCTATTTTGAGATGCAGTTTAATTGTTACAGGTATAGACTGGACAGGACCTTTTAATCAGGAGCTCACTGCACACAGAACAGTCTTTCAAACATGTGGGTGAGAAGTTCGGAAGCCTGGGCTGTAGGTGCTTCTAAAATGTTCTAGGTTTCTAACAAATACAGTAGAAATGTACATGTTGGAGAGAATAACAAAAAGGACTGTTCAATGAATCCTAAAAAGAAACACTTTTAAACCCTGTGTTGCTATTCTTCATATCTTATAAATTTTGACCTCCAGCAATTCAGAATTATCACAAGTGCTGACCAAGGGGTCAGTAGCTGTGATACATGCATAAAGGCAGGCAGAAAGATTTACCATTGCAAATACAGTATGCCCTGAAAGAAGGATTTGCTGTCACAAATACCTAGCTGTGCTCAAGGACTGGAAGAGCTGCCTTGAGATAAAATGAAACACAGCCTCTCTCTGATGTAGTCACAGCTCAGCCCATGAGCAATGTATGTCAGGTGAAGGGCGATGGGTGGCCCTGCCCTGTGGGACACCTCCCCGTGCCCAAACATTAGCTGGAAGCCTTTGGCTCTTTCACACATGAGCTCTCTCACAAAAGCTTTCCAAAGTTAAAATAATTTAAAAAAACAAAAAAAGGAGAAAAATATAAATAACATGATAACATGAAGGATAAAGTGTGTGACAAGCTTTGAACTCAGATGTGAGATGAGAAAGAGGAGTTTGTCTTAATTTCAGACAGAGCTGTGTAATAAGGAATCCTCTTATCATTTAGAATAATTTTTGAGAAATTGTATTTATCAGTATTGTAAATCTGTGAAAAAATTTGCAAAAGTATATTCTATAAATACATATATTATGGCTCAGATCAGTTGGCAGAAATGGCTCTGCAGAGGCCATGGCATCCCCCTGCTCCTGGAACGGAGAGGGATCTCCTGTGTGCACCACCAGCACAGTCCACCAACTTGTGCACAGCAAACCCAGTGCTTTAGCCCTTCAGCAGACACGCTGCTGGGCAGTGCTGTAGCTGGTGGCGAGGGACAGGAGCGCTGCGTGGTCCCCGGGTCCGGGTGCCTCTGGCCGCCAGCACAGAGAGCACTTGCAGTTGGGAGTGGTGCTGATAATGCTTTTGGAAACAGGGCTGGCTACAGCATCAGTAGGGAGTGGAGGCAAAACAAAACCAGTTTTAAATGAATCACAGGAAGCTTTCGGCATTACAAGCGTACATACTTCTGTTTATCTGGAGAACTACAATTATACCTCTTAAGTTTCTGCTGCTTACTGGACTGCCTGAATTATCTGTTGTGCCTCTTGAAAAATTCTGATCTATGCTCTGGGACCAATTTCTTTAGTTAGAACAGGGCAGAATTTTGAACAGGATATATTCAGACAGAAGGCCTGCAAGGGAAGCAGCAATATTGACACATTCAATATTAAGTGACCTGTATATTCCTTCTCCTCTCCACATCAGTTAGATCTTTAACTGATAAGCTGGACTGGTTCCAAAAAGATAATTTAAAAAAAATCACCGCACTAAATCAATCAGTCTGTTTGAACTCTAGTTTCATTTCTTATACATTTTTGTGTACCTCTGTTTCTTACTTACAGGGCACTCTGTACTTCTGTGTTTAGAAGGTCCCATTTTGTGAAGATCATTAGTGCCTCCACTCACTTAAAGTAAGACTAGGTAGGAGTAGCCCCCACTTTTGTCTTGAGAAAGGCAGCATAACAGATCATGTGGGGAAAACAAAACAAAACAAAACCCAAGCATTTATTTATTTCTTGTTTTTCAGGCAAATTCAAATACTTAGGATTGGAAACCTAAAATGGGATTTAGTAAGCACAAATTTAGACTTAAAAGAAAAACACCCGCCAAAAAATCCACCTGCTTCAGCTATAAATTTTAATGGAAAAGAACCAAAAGAAAGAAGACAAAGTGAAGAAGAGTTTAATGGAATTTGAAGAATAAGAGCTAAGTTATTATAAGATGAAAAACAAAAATTAAAGAGCAGAAAACTAAAAGTTACTACAGTACCTCTGTTATTTAAAAAAAATCCAACACATTAAAACATGAAATTAAAGAAGGAACAGCATGCCCAGCCCCCTCCTTTCCTGCTTCTCACAGCACAATTATTCCACCTTCACCCCAGCTGGCCTTTATTTTGTGTTTCTATTAGGTTTTAGTTTTATAAACAGGTGTGCAGGTGACCAAATTAAGAAAGTTACTGTTTCTGGAGAAAGGGGAAGAGTCCTGTTTGCTCAGGGTGGGAGGGAAACCAGCTCACCTTGACATTTTGCAAAGCTTGAAGCTCTTATCTTGGACAATCTTCTCAAGCTAAACAAGAACCACCTCTCTTACAACAGGCTTCCATTAACACATTGCTTCCGACACATGGAATATGTGGTATCTTTCCACATATGGAAGAATATGGGTCTCTGAACTGGATGAGTGTCCTCATAACATGTAATTTCCTATTTCTTGCCAGTTTGGTGCATCTAAAATAACCCAATTAATTATATACAACAACTCTCCCCACCTTCCACTGCCCTTCTAATTGCTTAATGGAAAGCAAAGGAAATCCCCAAATACAGAAAGCACTTAATTCCTCTTGTTAGGTAGGCCTCCTTCAGGTGCTTCATATCTCCACATGCACACTCCCCTAAATGATATGGTACCCGGAACAACAAGAGCAGCATTCCCTTGCAAGGAAACACAAGCTGGCATCAGCTGGCTGTGCTGGAGCTGGTGTCTGCTATGGCTGTTACATTTATATAAAGCATAAAGACGTAAAGTTCCTGAGGTGCAATCAGATAAACTGCTTCAGTTGCCACTTAACATTGGGGGTCACTGGTCTTCATCCACTCTGGGGGCCTATAGCAGCTGCAATGCCTTTCCTGATGGGAGAGGAAGAAATTTGGAGCTGGAGGTGGTAACCTGTGACACCAAACCATCAGTTCAAGGCAGCTTAACAGATAAAGATCAAAGGCTCCCTATCTCAAAGCTGTGAAAAATAGTTGAAAGAGGCTTGCTTATGGGCAGAAGTCAATTACAGACACCTCTCTGAGAAAGCAGGAACAACAAATTGTCTTCTGCTGTGTTCATGACATACACAAGAGGAAAGGACTATAAATAGTTTCCTTAAGAACGTTGATTTATTATTAAAGTCTGAATAACATCCTATTCTGCTCACTTTTAAATCATCCACTATGTTTTCTAAAGGGAAACCAAATAAGTAGAACAGGTGTGTTTGTATGGTACACACAGAAGCACAAAGGCTAAATATTGATTATACTTTTAATCTTCATATGCCCTCTAGATAATCTTCACAAAGAAGCTGTCACTCTCTCTTGTACTAGTAAGTACTAACATTGAGTAAATGAAAATATGTAGTATGTAAAGGCATCATACATCTTTGACACAAATCAGTCCTAACATGAAATTAAGTAGTATAATTATTTTGAGGTGACTGGGAATCCTGCGCATTGAAGGAACCTATGCACTTTTACTGGGAGGACAGAGACAATCAAAGCCCTATCAATGACATCAGCTACTTGGAGCAACTGCTTCCTCATTTTAGATCAAGGCTGAGGCTTGTTCTCAGTATGCATGGACATTTTAGTAATAAAAAAAAGATTTCATGTGTTTACATTGCACAATCTTTTTTGCAGTTACTTTTTTATTTTATTTGGCACAGAATAGTAAACCTGGTTCCTGTCATCTTTCTTTACAGCCTATGGGGGCTTCACAGCTCTTTTTGAATATCAGAAAGTGATGGCCAGGCAGTTTTTTGTATAGCTTTTAAATATGAATACTTAATAAAAGCTGAAGGCATTTCAGGTCTGGACACCTTTTCCTTCTTATCCAGCCTCTCTTTCTGCTCTCCTCTTTCTCCCAACTGGATAATAGTGATACTGTAAGTAATATAATTAGCTAAGTGAGTATTGCACATCACCTTTTGACACAGAAAGTTAAAAGATATTTTCTGTTCTGAGTTTGGTTACTGATCCCTTTTACACACCAGTTGTCTGGATGTGAGCTGATGTATTAGAAAACAAAAAAAAAACCCACAGAAGCTACATTCAGAAGGCTTACTCTGTTTTTCTGGAAGGTTTACAAGCAGCAGCAGGACACTAAATGCATTAGGTTACTCTAAAATACTGTTCCAGTTAGAACTAACTGAGCAGTGTACCTCCCGAAAGGGCTAGTACTCTTCAGCCTGGTAGCCGAAGGAGAGCAAGGAGAGAAATTTTAAAAAGTGGTTTTTATATTTCACCAAAAACAGGAAGCACAAAATCATTGCAGGGAAGTGAATAAAGACAGAACTTGGTATAGACCCAGAAAATTATGACCTGTCAGTGGTAATGTTACTTTTAGTCACAATTCTATAGGCATTTTCGAAAGGCGAGATAAAATTTCTGTCATTCCTGCCGGCATGTAGATTGAAAGTGTGTTACAGTCACATGAAGAACATGAAAGTAAATGAAAAAAGTAAGAAAACAGAGTGAACTGAACACAGAAAGCTGAAGGCTTAATTTTGATTTGGTGTTCCAACAGAGCAAGAAGTTCTGGTTTTCCATGAATTTCAAATCTGCCATTTTAGGTCTGGTGACTTTTTGAAGGACATAGAAAAAGTCTGTGTGCAATTATGTAATGGGCTTGACCAATATTTAACCAGATATTTAAGCACAGATCTAACTTCAAGCACCTTAAAGTTATGTAAATACTTAAATTTTGTCTTAAGGTCTTGATAATGTGGGCACATAAGCACTGGCACAAGATGAATAAATTTACTTTATGAACTAAGTGCATTCTTCATCAGTGTCTTTGTGTCATTTAAGATTGCTACTAAAATACATTTCTAATACAGATATTTTAATCCAGTAAATTCGCAGACTGTGATAAGGATAAAAAAAGTGTGATTTTTCCATGGGCTGGAAAACTTTGGGCTCAATAGTTTGAAGGCAAGGTGCTGCTTGCACTAGAGAAAAGGGAGGCTTTTCTAAAGAGCCTCTTAATTCTTCTCCTTAAACCAAAAGTGCATTTATATGCATAATGGTCTGCATTTGCTCTACCAAATAGTGCTCTAACAGCCAAATAAAACAGAGCAGATCTTCTAGATATCACATTAAACCTTAAACACTCCCATTTGGAGAAATATTTTGGTCCATAGGGTTATATGGCCACTTTAATGGAGCCACATAGACTGCCATTGAAAGCGGAAATTCTGCTCTTCTCTGCCCTTGGTGCTTACCCAACTATGATGACTCATGTAACTTCCAGCTGGGAAACTAATGTCTTTTTTCTTATGCCAATTTAGATATCAGCGGGATCAGATTCAGCTTCATCACATGGTCATGGGAACCCTATTGCCAGTGTGAGGGCAGAGACAAGTGGCAGGGGGATCAGAGGCATTGGGACATTGGAAGAAAGGGACCTACTCTTTTGACAGCAACTCAAACTTATTTTAAATTGAACTGGCCATGTAATTATAGCTTCAGTAGTGCTTAGCTCCCTCTGTGCTTCTTGCACAGATGCCTATAGTGTCTACATTTTAAAACATAAAGGAATTATTTAGCCATACAGAATAGCCACTTGTATTAATAGCATACTTCACCCAGTTGTCCCTACATTAAACTTGAAAAATATATTCTCATGTTTTTCATATTATTGCCTCAGGATGCATTATTTTAATTCATTCTAAAGTATTTACTGTCCTGTAACATTACATGTCTGGCTTTGCTTATCTCTAGAAAATGAACTTGTTCAAGATGTATATGCTAACAGGTTAGGCATAAAGGTGCTAACAGAATTTCCAAGCTTCTTTTACTATGGCTGTCACAAAATCAGTTTATTTGCACAGTATGGAAAGTCCTCTGCATTCTATCAAAAATCTAACTTGGTTCCCTACAGCCAAATGAGAAAATACTGTCAGTTTCAGCCATTCTTTTCCATTGGTTTTCCTATTCTCTTGTCTGCTAAGCAAAACCAGCGATACTTCCTAAAAGAGCTATTTGCTTATCTATCACATTGTAATATACTTTAGGGTACTTAGACTATAAAAGATATTACATAAAACTAAAAATCAGTCCTCTAATGCAGCAATAATTTTAAAAATCACATAAAGTGTATAAGAAAAAACTACATAGTAAGCAATCATGTTCTTTCTTTTCTAAAGATCAGAGACTTATAAATCATCTGCAAAAGATGATTTAGCCCTCTGAAGATAGCTAAAAATTACTTTTATCTGATTCCTGCAGTGAAATTCTACCTATGAAAGAAGTAGTTTTAAGGCATTTCCATTAAATACATCAAATCGAGCAGGTATCAAATTTCCCTTATTGCAGCGTGCACACAGCAATGTGCTATGATGGAGAAGCACAATTTAGTCCTGAACTATACTGGTCCAACAAACTAAAAGGAAATACTCCCATTTTTTAAACATCAAAATTTCAGTTAATATTAAGTAAAATTATCTCAACTCTACAAGTTCCTCTTCTGCACATAACTCAAATCTTATTTTTTCCTCTAGGTTTGGACATAATGCTAGAAACGGTGCAGTGTTGACACTCCTGATTTCACTCATGCTATAAACACGAAGCAAAATCAATGGAATTCTTGGGATATTTAAAAATGTTTCAGTTTGTCTGGCCTGTTAACAACCTTGAAGATCATTAGTCAGGATTTTTGATCAGGTAAAATGATTTTCCAAAACTAAATACACCAGAAGCAGAACTAAAATTTGATCCCATCACTCTTCATTAACTTCTTCAACTGCTGACTTACAAAGCTGTGCTTCCCTAGGCTGTCAGACAGCTCCGAGAGATAATCAAACGGCAGAGGCATTTTCCAGGGTAAGAAATGAAGCCACTAAAAACCATACTTATTTTCAAATAAAGAGGTATTTCTAGCAATTTCTACTCATGTGGGAACTCCTTCCCCCTCTTGATGCTCCAGCATTTTTCTGTATGCTGATACAGCCCTAACAGTGTGGAGGGCGTTCCTCCAACCCTGAGTTCCATCACGGTATGATGTGCTGTGCAGTATGTAGGTTTGGAATGATTCTGTAAAACACAGAATTGTTTTGTTCTGATATCAACAGATGACTAGGTACCTGCAATGTCATATTATGATTTACTATCTCACACTCTGCACAGCCGTATGGGGTTTTAAACTAACAGTGAAAAATGGCCAACATCGTGGTTTGAGCTAGGCTGGCCACTAACATGAATGACAGATGCTCTCCATTTCAGAGGAGAGGAGAGAAAATGAGATAGAGACTGATGAGCTGAAAAGAAACTAAAATACTTTAATGACATATTAATAACAAAATAAGAAAAAGAAAAGATAATAATATTAATAATGAAATATATACAATTTGTATCGAGCTCCCAGGATTACAATCATGTCATGGGCGGGTACTGATGTTATAAACATCAGACCTTATCTGCTGTAAGCAGGCACTGTCCGAAAAATATGCTGTTAATTTCAGAGTGTGCAGGTAATTAGAAGAGGATTAACTGAAAAGTAAAATTACCAAGAAGAATTCAGTTCTGTTCTGTTTTACATGAAACCAGGGCAGACAATTTGCTGGAATGTTTTATTTTTTCCATGGGCAAGAAAATTAATTTATTGGGCTATTTGATTGGCTATTGGTTATTTATTATTTGACTAAAAAAAAAAAAAAGCTAGTCTTTAGAGCCAATCTATATTACTATTTTTTTCTGAACTGAGAATTACAGGCCTAACAAGATGTAATTTCCTATTGCTATAGTTGGCAAATGCTCCTGCTGTTATTTTGGCAAAACTACAATGTCACTACGAGATATAATTTTATTTGGATGAGTGTGCATGTGAAGTAGTGCTGGAATAAGCTATGCCAGTAACTAACAAATTTTGCAAGGACAAGAGAGATTAAACCAGGGCTCTTCACCAGAGTTTCATTATAACACAACATCATTTTATTCACATTGCCATATTTTCATTTAAAATATAGGTAGCTCACACTCACGCTTGAACACACTTAAACACCATCATAGGCAGGAAATTCTGTAGGAGAATAATTTACTATGTAGTAATTTAGATTTTTAAAAAGTACTGGGTTTTGGTTGTTTTTGATGAAGGCAGGACCACACAGCTGGAAGGAAGGATGATAAGAGAGGAAAAAAACCCCAAAGGATCTTTAAAGGGATTGTTATTATGACATACTTATGCAAAGAGAAATGCAGAAAGTAGGGCAAATACAGATGGGGCAGAGGCCATGCTATGCCAAAACAAGGGTGGAGAGAGAAGCAACAGGAGGAATTGACTGGAGAAGTGACACTGGGGGTGAAAGAAGGGATTTTTACAGCAATATTTGTGAAGCTTGCATTTTGTATCTCACTCCATTCCAAAGTCCAGAGATGAGACAGATTCATGAACTGCTTAAACCAACAGAAAGCTAGAGGAAATAGAGATTATACAGCTTCATCATTTAACCACAATCCCATGCTTTGTATGGCAAACTGGACCTAACAATCCTATAGAAAGAACTACAGAAAGTTCTGTTTGCTGTGCTGGTGAGTACAAACAGCTGGTGACCTCCTTTTCCTCCATGCCTGTAAAATTCCACTTTAAAGACCGCATACAGTCAACACTGTGATTTAATGTGACTTTACATTCAGCCTATATTTTGTTGGGCCAATATGTGGGCACACCACAAAAGCTGCTGTTATGACAAAGCGTTAACTGCCCAGTAGAAAGGTGTCAGGAGAAACTGGTAGCCGAGGACCTTCATGGCCATACTGCCCTTAGGGCCCGAGGGTGGAGGCAACAGAGACTTTTGCCAGGAAGAGGAGAACAGAGCAGGTAGAAGAGGAGAAACAAGGGGGCAATGACTTGTGAAGAAGAGATAGCAAATTGCTGAAGTTATCTGAAATGTACAACAAACTATGCTCTTGGAAAAGTCTGTTTGCATTCCGGAAGTTGTTTGCTGCATGACCTTACCGAAGTGAAAAGCACATGGTACATCTCTGGTCCCTGCCATGGTTTGCTCGTCACTGCAGTGTGATGGCAATGATGCCTTTTAAAAAGGCTTGGTGATATACAGCAAGAGAGCTGTGAGCAGAAGGTCATTATTAAGGTTTGTGGTCAGAATGAAAAAAATGCATCAAGTCTGAACAGATGCTACAGTAGAGTAATATATAGCAGCTAGAAATTATTTGAAGACCAGGATTCACAGGCTCATAGTCTAAGGATGTTAAACCACAAAAGAGTTGCAAGTTTGGTGCTGTATCTTTTGAGTTGGTGACTCCCCGTTACCTCTGCCACCCACCATCCCCAGTGACGAGTGCACCTATTCATGTACACATCTGTCTGCAACACAGGATGGTTTTCTGAGGTTCAGGCTGAAATCAAGGCACACTACAGCTGCCATGGCAGCATGACTATTGCTCACATATTCACTTCACAATTTAGAAAGCCATTCAAAGCACTAAATTATTTGTATGCATCACAAATTAATTTATCTAATGATAAAAAAAAAAAGCCTTGGAATTCATTTTTCCTGATTATGTGGAAGCAATGAGAACACACAATGTACTCCATGGGAATACTTGTGTAATGCTGTGCATACCTTTTAACAAACACTATATAAAAGTAATACTAGAATTCCATGAAGTTCTAGCATTCCTATGCAATTAGTCAATTAACTTTAACATTGACTTAACGGCAAACAACATATGTACCACAACGCGGTAGTTAGGAGCACATAAAAACACTTACAGTTCTTATTGTTGCAATAAACAAACGAATGGAATACGTTAAGAATTCAGATCTGACCTAAGACTTGCTAATGCAATAAAAAGCTAGGTCTGGTAGGCTCAAATACACCCATAGAGAATAGACGAGCTTAGCAAAACCACATAATACCTAGTTTTTCAGATCTACACTCAAAACAAAATAATCAAAAGCTCTACTTTTAGACGTTGACTCAGCACTGCTACTTTAATTTTTGCTGCTACAAAGCAGAAATTATAAGAAAACTGCCTTTAGAAAAACGTGAACTGTAATTACACCAAATGAAACTATGTTTGGTAGGCACACTTCTTGGCGTTGCATCTTGGCATATGGAAGAAGCAGGATGTACATTTAGTTCATGTAACATTGAGCACAAACTCTGAACCATCTTTGTGTCTCCCTTGCAGACGGGAGCTGTACGAGAAGCCAACTGCCCTGTCAACAGGTGAGTGGCATAAGGGGGTATCTGGCTGTTTCAAAGAAGGAAGAAAGGGCTGCTGCCATGCTATGCTTATCTCTTTCATATGCACCTCTCCCATTTAGGCCATTTAAGGTGATAAATTTCATACAAGGAAATTCACTGTCTCCTTTCCCCAGTCCACTGAGCCCCCCACAGAGCTCTTGCCAGTGCTTCGGGATGCGTTCCTTGAGGTCAGGGTTGGAGTGCGGGGCTGAGGGATGGGGGGACCATTGCAGCTCTCCCTGAACACCCCCCAGCATTTCAACTGCTATCAAGAAATGCCATTCCATCAAAGTTAGATTTATGAGGGATTATTTTGATTTGCATGAAGGCTTCTGAGCGGAGGGAGAGATACTTGAGAATGGCTTACAAATTACTATTCAGTGCTTAAGTACAAGATAACTATTGAGGAAAAAAAGAAGTCACAATGGAAGAGCCTTGAGTTGCAAACACCACCAGCACATCAAGAGTCACACTAAAAATACTTCAGCAGTGGTCAGCTTCTGCTTTTTTTTCCTCTCAAACCCTCTATTTAACATTGTTCTCCTCCACTTAGGAACACTTCCCGTTTTCCAGTTCCCTCTATTCCCTCTATTCAGCCAGTTCGTTTGCAGATTAAGAAGTACTACAGAATTTGACTCCTTCAGAGGACATTCTGATTAAAACAGCAATTAATTAAATTTCTCTAATTTGCATAAGGCTTATACATCTTGGTGAGTAGAAGACTCTTACAGCTTTGAAAAGAGACACTTTAAAACATTCTTTTTTCCACCCCAGATAAAGCAGAGGCACGTTTGAAGCCTGTCCCTGGCGAACAGCCCCGCACTCAACTCCCGCCCTTCCCCGCCGCCCCGGGCTCGGGCAACAGCGCCCTCCCGCCCCGCAGCTCCTGCCAACTGCCCGGTCTCTGGGAGCGCCCCGAGTCCCCGCACCCCCGCGGGCAGGGCGGCCCCGCTCCCGCCGGGACCCCGCCGAGCTTCCCGCCCGCGGGAGCCCCCGACCCGCTCCCCCGCGAGGCCCCGTGCGGGCCAGACCCCACCTGAACTTCTCCCCGGCCGGCACCGTCAGCTTG
>NW_015090781.1:232585-233052 GCF_001431845.1 Calidris pugnax
CCCCGCCCAGGCCCGGCCCGGCCCGGCCCGGCCCGGCCCGGCCGGCGGCGCGCACAGGTGGAGCCTTTGGGAATAGAAAGGCGAGGCCTCCCTGACCCGCTCCTCCCTGATAGAGCTGTGGGAGCGACCTGAGGGAAGATGAGGGAGCAGCTCGGGTGCCCTGGGTTTGCACTGGGTCAGACTGAGGCAGGACTCCGCGGCCTGCGGCGGGGCCGGGGGACACGCAGCTCGGTCTCTGGCCCCAGGTGGCTTCGCAGGCTGCGGGACCGATGCGGGGGTGCAGTTCCACCTTTCTCCCTGCTCTGCTGAGCTCCCCAGGGGAGATGTACCACGCACCAGCAACATTCACCCGAGAACTCTTCCCTCCCCAGAGGGAGGTCCTCCAGGAGAACCAGAGGAAATCACCCTGTTGTCCCCATCCAAAAGGATGACAATGTCACTGTCAAGGGGGGGGGGGGGGGAAACCC
>NW_015090781.1:233062-396257 GCF_001431845.1 Calidris pugnax
AAACTAAGGCAGGAGCAAACCCAGATCCTTCCAGGGGCTCATGACGAGGCCGTCCCCACCCAAGATGTAGGCAACTGCCCTGTGTATAATGGCTCTGATATCTCTGAATATCTTATTCTTGGGCTCAACCATTTTTCCTCTTTAGAGATAAACTTTATAGGAAGCTGGGTGTTTCTGAGGAGCAATGAAAGGAGATATTCATGTTCAGCCTTTATCCTCAAGGACTGATTCACTTGAATTCTGCACCATTGGAGGATCATAGGATCATACGGGGTTGGAAGGGACCTCTGGAGATCATCTAGTCCAATCCCCCCGCCGGAGCGTGTCTGCCTACAGCATGTTGCACAGGAACTTGTCCAGGTGGGTTTTGAATGTCTCCAGAGAAGGAGATTCCGCCACCTCTCTGAGCAGCCTGTTCCAGTGCTCTACCACTCTCACAGTAAAGAAGTTTCTCCTCATATTTAGGTGGAACTTCTTATACTCAAGTTTGTGCCCATTTCCTCTTGTCCTGTCACTGGGCACCACTGAGAAAAGACCCATCTTCCTGACGCCCTCCTTGTAAGTATTTGTATGCATTAATTAGATCTCCCCTAAGCCTTCTCAAGACTAAAAAGACCCAAGTCCCTCAGCCTCTCCTCGTAGAAGAGATGCTCCAGGCCATTAATCATCTTTGTGGCCCTTTGCTGTACCCTCTCCAGCAGTTCGTGTCCTTCTGGAACTGGGGAGCCCAGAACTGGTCCCAGTGCTCCAGCTGGGGCCTCCCCAGGGCAGAGCAGAGGGATAATGCACCCCAGGATGCCATTTGCCTTCTCGGCCACAAGGGCACATTGCTGGCTCATGGTCATCCTGTTGTTGAAGACTGTCGTTGCTCTCTTTCTGTGTCTGTGGCCTGTCTGCAGCTTGGTTTATAAGCTAAGGCTGCTCTAGGCAGGAAATCTACTGGTTCTTTTTTAAAAAAAGCATCATGTTGCTATGCTTTGATAAGTATAATAAGTTTTGAGGACACCCAAAGTGATTTCTTGAGGAGCTGCTTGTTGCCTCCCCAGACTGTACTGACTATAGGGGCTTTTTTGTGAAAGTGTAGCAGCAAAACAGACTTTGCTGGTTAGTGCAGATGACTGTGGGGAAACAGCCTGCCATGAGAGATGTGTCTTTGATAACAGTATTGCTCTGATCTTGGCATGGCTGATGTTTTTGGTCTCTGAGCTTTCAACATGGAAATCACTGGTTATTTACATGTAGTATTTCTCTAGGGAGAGCCCATAGTGAGCAAATTTCCCTTTTTGGGATATCTTAAAGTTTGTGGGCTTTAAGGAATAATATAATAATGTTGAATGTCATTTACTACACAAATCTTTGGAATTTCACCCTGCATTGTATCTGGTTTTGAACAGGACACCTTTGCAAGTTACTCCCTCAGAGTTATTTTGAAAATCAAATTAATTTTGAAATAGTTAAAATTAACACTCTGGCAGCGTGAAGAGAAGGGTATAAAAAAATTGCCGAGTTGCTTTACTTTTCACCTATATAGTCTTCCTGCTATATCTAAACATGTATCAGAATACAGGATTTTCTCAGTAGGCTCATGCAGTGATTTCTTTTAGACAACAGCTGCCTCTTGCCTGACTGTCACAGGAATCTCAGACCATTTCCGTTTGAGATCTTTGGTGGCAGCCTGTCATTTGCACTGCCATGCTGGTTTTGCCTTGTTTCTTCCTGACTCAACAGTTCACAGGTTTCATTTTAGCGCTCTGAAGTGCCCAGTGTGGAGGGCTTCCATGCCTGTCCTGGCAGCGCTGTCACCTCACTGCTGCTGTTGCTGCCTTGTGCTCAGGGCAGTCCCCAAGGCCCCTGTGCTCATGGCTTGGTGACAGTGCGGCTCATGCAGGGCCTCTCATCCCTGAGATCTGCTGGCCCAAGGGTTTGTGTAGCTGTGCAGTGAACTGGACTGGAGATGGAGTCTGCTAGAAACAATCTAGCAAAAAGTCACAAAAAGGGGGTTTTTAACTGCATCAGTTCCTTGAGTGGACAGAAATTTGTGAGGGTGCAGCACAGGGTGGGAGGAATCAGGTGTGTGACTGCTCATACTGGTGCTGCTGCCAGGTTACTCCTGTGAAAGTCTCCATTGCACAAGACTTGTTCATGAGGTTTTGTGGCATCTGCTGCGGGGCCTGTCCACTGGTCGTACCTCAGCCTGCTTGTTTCTTCCATGGACACACAGCCCTGCTTTGCTTCAATATCTACAAGCGGTTTGTAGCCAAAAAACCCGAAACCCTTTCCTACTAAAACATACTGACAATGGGATTTTCTTGGGGAGAAAGGGTCCTGGCCTAGAATTAGCAGAGGTCACTAGTACCAGGAGATGTGGCCTAGGCTGGCTGTCTTTGCTCATGCAGAACATAGGTAAAGAATAAATTAGCCCCTTCCTCCTCAAAAAGAACATTCAGGACCCAGTACCCCAGTATCTTAAACCCAAGGCATCTGAGACAGTGATTTCTCCTGGCCACCCTGGAATATGCTGTACCTGGGAAGCCAATGGAGAGTTAAGTGCAGCAAAGTCCTGAAATTAAGGGAAGGAAGCCACCCACTCCCAAATGTCAAAAGAAGCCTTTCTAGTTACAGTGAAATTCCTTCTCTTCCCTATTTTAAATGTGCACCTGCATCAAAACCACGTGGATCTAAACAGTGTATCCTCACCAGAAAACAACTACAGCCCACTTAGCTCTTTCTGGTCTGCCTCCAAATCAGCCTATCTGGCCATCTACCCTGGTGTTGAGACAGCTTGGTTGGGTGCTACAAGATAGGATAACCACTAGGGAAAAACCTTAAATAAAGAGCCCTCCCAATCCCCTCCAAACAGCTCTAGGCCTATTCTTTTGCCTAGCAGGTGGTTTCATAGTCCAGACTTCTGGCCCGTATTGGGACTGATCCTGTCTGTGGCCAAGAGGGATTTTTGGAGATGAGCAAGCCACAGTTTGCAGCTGGCAAGGAGCACACCCCAGATCCACAGGAGGGATGGGGCAGGTGGGTGGCAGCAGTTCCTCCATCCCTCCAGTATTACTCATGACCCCAAAATGTGTCTCTGGGGGCCCCAGCTGGAGGGGGGACCCAGGCCTCACTAACCCCCATACCAGGAAACACCCTGTCTTCCTCTTCAGGAGCCCCGGGAGGGCTGGAGGCGGAGGCAGGTTTGAGCCATGCAGCAAACATGATGTCATGCTATTTTTGTATTTGTAACCCCAGCAACTGTCCCTCTCTGACCTAATGCACTCATTTGGAAAATGCCAAAGAGGAACTGGGATTTGTTTTACCACATGGGTGGCATTTTGATCAGTGATGGTTAACGTGAAACCCCTCCTCCACAGCCACGAGTGCCGCTCTTGGCAGAGAGGGATTTGTTTTGAGGGATGCCCGTGCCATCTCCCTGCTCCCTGGCACATCTGGGGCCAATGGGGACAGGCATGGCCACCAGCCTGCAGGTGTTTCTGGCCACTGAGACGTGGCTGGCAGCCTGGACCAGCCTGCACTGCCCAGCTGAGGTGAGGGACAGGTCCCAGGGGTGTGGGGCATAACAGTGTCCCAGGAGAATGTATCTTGATGTCTTGGATGAGGATTTTTGCAGAGGTGTCCCCACAGTACTGGTTTTCTGGACCATCATCATTCAAGTGCTTTACCTAAATGGTATTTTCTTATGTAATGTTTTAAGAACCCTGTGAATTCATGTGGACTCTGCCATTTTTGTGATGATGTAGATAGTTGGTAATTTTATTTTTCTGTATATGGCTACAAAAGATACATTTAGTACCATTACTTAACAGGTAATGCAGGATTTGCCAGTAAATTGGTTTGGCAGGATGGTTCACAGAATAGGCATGGTTTTTTATTTTTATTTTTGATGCTCAAAATGGCATTGAAATTTTGGAAAAGACCTACTAAATGCTTGTACAAACTTTCTAAATGTCACTAACTGTTGCGACATCATTTCCTCATCACTGCAAATGTTGTGGCTTAGTCTGGGTTTGTCTCTGTCATCCTCTCCCAGTATGACCGTGTAAACTTCCGTTTATGTTCATAAAAAAAAAGATTGTAAAAAGCAACTTCTTTATCTTTTATGTTCAGAAACTAAAATTATTTTTTACTTCCTCTGCTATTTTCTGCTGTTTATTTCCCACTGGCTCATTCCTGGTACATGTCGCGCACTCTGACGGCATGTTCTGGCTTCTGTTTAAGAGCTGTGAGGTCACTGAGGCACGGTCAAACCCAGAGTCAGTGGAACAGACTCTGAGACTACGAGTATTCTCTCTTCATTTGGTCAAAAATTGCTGTGAATTGCCAGATATCTCCTGTTTGCTCAGAACTCCAGCTTTCCATACCCCATTGTTAAGGTTATTTATCATTTAACTTTGCTTCTCTGAGTAGATAGAGAACTCCTGTAGCACAGAAACAAGGGGTTGGAAGACTTGTCTGGAGCATTTTAGTCCTTGGTAAGTGGTGTTCCTAGGCCAGAACAAGCATCTTCATACAGACCCAATTGTAGAAAAACCATTTGGCAAAATCTCTGACTCCTTTGATGACTGCTTTTTCTGATTTCCCCTGAAATTAGTGCTCTCTAGTTTAATACCCAGTACATGGGTTTTATGCTGATTTTGGGTTTGTCAAGGATTCCTACTGAAGCTACTAATATCACTAATATTCATACTACGATGTTAAATGTTATCTAAAATATCAGCTGTACAGGGAAGAGTGTGAAAAGTTGAAGCCAGTGTATAGGTACAGCCTTGGCTCTCTGTTGCCATTTCTGAATTTCTAGGATTTTACATAGTTGAAATAAAAAAACCAGATAATTGTAAACTATGTCATGTAGCATAAAAATTTAGCAATGAAAAAATGAATAAAAAGACTTGCAAATAGATTAGTTTAAAATATCAATTTGAAGTAAATCGTTTTAATGTTTTTTATTTTTAGTGCTTTGAGGAGACAGTGCTGCATAAAAGGATCTCAATGAACTATGCATGACTATTTCAAGAGGAAGATATTTTTTAAAGATTACATTAATGCTCATAGATACAGTCTAGTGCCTTCAATGTATATAAAACAGCTGAGAAACCTGATCTGAAGTAAGCAATCGGTTTGATAACCAGATTTCAATTTTATTCAAAACGTGACCATATAAGACTTACTTTTCCCCCTCAGTTATTCTGGAAAACCCATTTCTTAACCCCTTCTCAATTAGCAAAATTTTGTCTTCGACATTAATAGAGAATCACAGAATCACAGAATCTTCTAGGTTGGAAGGGACCTTAAAGATCATCTTGTCCAACCGTCAACCTAACTGACAAAAATAGACACCCACACAACAAAGAAGATTGTGCCAAATTTTTATCTTAGAAGTACTGAGGAGTCAAGGATGCAACTGTTCTTTACAGGAAAAAATTCTTCAAGTGGATTTCATGTACAACCTGTCTTACCAAGTAACTAGCGTATTTTTTCATTTTGATTTCACCACTTCTGGGGAATACGAGGAACCACAAGATGTTGCACATTTTACTCTTTTGAAGACAGCCTTGTGAGCTTTTGCTTGACTTTTTCAGGAAGTCCTGACAAAAGAGCAGAACTGAAATATCAGCAACATGTAAAATGATTGAAAATTTGCTTAAAAATGTCTGTCTGATTTTACTGTCTTGAGCCTGTATCTACATGCTGTCTTAAATCTCTCTCAGACACTGATAATTGCTTCAAAGAGAGTAAAGGTCTCTATTTAAAATTGGAGTTGACTTCTTGAGCTCTGACTTCATGCTGCTACTGGGAGACCAATAAAGGAGAGAGCTCCAACCGCGGACACATCGTAACGCGAATGCAAACATAGCCAGTCAGCAGCAGAAATTTGTCTCAATCAGTCTGTGTTCACATGAAAGTCACTAAATGCTACAGTTCTGCTTTTCAAGGCTGTGGAAGTTTAGTGAAAATAGCCCAAATTGAAACCACCTACATCTGAATTGGGAAACAGCCCAAATTCATACCACCTGAATCTCAACTGGAATCTGTAGCCATGTTGCAGGCTTGAATTTTTCCTAAAGGCCTGCTATTTTAAAGTATTTTATATATAATTGATCTACTTTCAGATTGTCCGTAGGAAGCCGTGCCAGCAATATGCCACGGGATGAAACGCCGAGGGGAAGCAGGGGGTTTAGCGCTAGACTGTCACATGCTGCCTGGGAAGGCTTTGTGCTTGATCATATGGGTCTGAATGCAAATTTGTGGGACTTAGGACCAGGCTAAAAGAGCACTCAGAGACCATTGTTTAAAACGATGCCAATTTAGACTTAGTTTTGTTTCCCCTTGATTTCTATTTTGGTTGATGCACTGCCTACTTAACTTACTGTTCAGAGCCCCAGAGCTGCTATTTGGAAACCATGAGTTTATGGAACATGATTTCTCATGACGTTCTCTGTATTTATTACTTACTGATTGCTATAAACAGGTGAAACGCTGCTGCTTCATGTTTAAAATAATATATCTCTGTTTTTTCTATGCATTGCTCTCAAATTCTCATTAACTAGTCTATTTGAATGGATTTTTATAGTTTCCAGGATGTATGTAAGTTATTTTAAAGTAGAAACCACTACTTTTACAGGAAAAGTTCCATTCGGGCATTTAATTGTGTCTTAGCAGGTGAGAGGATGGTACTTTTCTATCCCAAGTATTTCTAAATAATACTAATTTTCAGAAGTTGTAGTCTCCTCACTGTGGGCCAAATGGCTCAGTGCCATGCTAATTATGGAAGACTCCTAGCAACTGCTGTAGAAATCTTAAAGCTTTAATATATTATCAATTTGGCTACTAAATGGTGTATTGGAAGTTGTACATAGGAGGAGATGCATTTGGAAATGCAACTCAATTTAATTGAACGGGATTTGGGTTTGTCTTTAGGCTTACTGGAGGAAACAGGCTGTATGTGGAAGCAGGTATTGCAGGATGGGCAAAGATGTGAAAACAGCAGATTTAGTAGGATTTTCTCATGAAGGGGCTTGTGAGCAAACCCATTTTAGCACCTGTGGAGAAAATGTGTTTTATTTCCCTGGAGACAAACCCACTGCGTAAAAAGCTGCACTTCTGCTTTTCGGTTTTACTGTCATCTGTTCCACATGCATACAGAAACACAAAATTTGCTCCTTCAGACAGAATAATTATTTGATGTTAAACTGAAAACATTTGAGGTCGGATTGCCTTGTAGGCAGTGACCTGTGCTAGAGCCAACCCACAGCCACAGTGACTCAAGAGTGGTTCTGCTGCTTGGTCTGCAAAGCTCAGCCCCTTCCAGCAGTGAGGAGGGACTGCAACAGAGACACTTGAAACTGGCCAGCTTTAGTCTAGCTCTGATCCTAACCATGAGGTAGGGCTGTAGGGGCATGGGCTTCTTTGCAGGCTGGCAAGCCACTCTTGCTTCTGGCTTTTCTCCAGGGCTTGTATGCCCTGATGTCCTTCCTCCCCATTGCTTCCTGCAAGGGCTGCTCAGTGAGTGACTTAGCCTCGGCACGGAGGATGAGGCTGGCACAGGGCAGAGGAGGATGGAGGAGGAGAAGCATTTTGTGTCCTTCCTTTCTGTGTGCCTCTACTGAGCATCTGTCAGAATTCAGACCTAGAGAGTGAATGGTCTGAATACGTTTCTCTCCCTACTGGCAGAATGGCTGCGTGTACTCACACTGACAAAAGGTTGCACAAAGTTTTCAAATTTCAAAACGAAAGGGATGTCTTAAAATGAAGTTGTTTTTGTATAGCACTGATACTGTTTAAACATATCATGATGCCTTCAGTACCTGGAAAAAGCTGAAAAAATAATAAGTTTTAAACCAGTTCTTTCCTGCACTGACCTTTAATATATACAGCCAAGGAAAATGGCCAGGGCATCTTTTCTCTGGTGCAGTTTGGTAATCTGAGCTGCTTCGCTGGCCACAATAATTGCTGTCTGAGCATTTTCCTGTTCTTGCTTCAGAACAAGAAAAATACTTTTGTCTGTAGTCTTTTCACTGAATTTTCACTGAATTTCACTGAATTTCTAGAGTTGGAAGGGACCATAGAGATCATCTAGTCCAACTCCCCTGCTGAAGCAGGATTGCCCAGAGCTAGAGCATGTTACTCAGGAGCATCCAGGCGGGTCTTGAAAATCTCCCAAGAAGGGGACTCCACAACCTCCCTGGGCAGCCTGTTCCAGGGCTCTGTCACCCTCACCGTGAAGAAGTTTCTCCTCATATTTGAGTGGAACCTCTTATGTTCCAACTTGTGCCCGTTGCCCCTCTTCCTCTCAGTGGGAACCACTGAAAAGAGTCTGGCTCCCTCCTCCTTCAACCCTCCCTTGAGATAC
Source organism: Calidris pugnax (assembly GCF_001431845.1). Classification (NCBI taxonomy): domain Eukaryota; kingdom Metazoa; phylum Chordata; class Aves; order Charadriiformes; family Scolopacidae; genus Calidris; species Calidris pugnax. The sequence goes on from NW_015090781.1 coordinate 241,425, forward strand.
TTGTAGGCGTTGATAAGGTCTCCCCTCAGCCTTCTCTTCTCCAGACTAAAGAGTCCCAGCTCTCTCAGTCTCTCCTCATAAGGGAGATGCTCCAATCCCTGAATCATCTTTGTTGCCCTTCACTGGACTCTTTCTAGTAGTTCCCTGTCCCTCTTGAACTGGGGAGCCCAGAACTGGACGCAGTACTCCAGTTGTGGCCTCACCAGTGCAGAGTAGAGGGGGAGAATGACTTCCCTTGACCTGCTGGCTACACTCTTCCCTATACAACCCAAGATACCATTGGCCTTCCTGGCCGCAAGAGCACACTGTTTACTCATTGTCATTTTACTGTCCACCAGGACCCCTAGATCTTTCTCTTCAGTAGTTGCCTCTAGCGGGTCCACCCCTAACCTATACTGGTACCTGACATTTTTCTTCCCCAGGTGCAGGACCCTACACTTTTCCCTGTTGAACCTCATGAGGTTCTTCTTTGCCCAGCCCTCCAGCCTGTCCAAGTCTCGCTGGATGGCAGCACAGCCCTCCGGGGTGTCAGCCACTCCTCCCAGTTTGGTATCATCAGCAAACTTGCTGAGGATACACTCTGTCCCCTCGTCCAGGTCACTGATGAATATATTAAACAGCACGGGTCCAAGTATTGACCCCTGGGGGACTCCACTGGTTACAGGCTTCCAGCTTGAACCTGCTCCATTAATCATTACCCTTTGAGTCCTGTCGCACAGCCAGTTCTCAATCCACCTCACTGTCCCCTCATCCAGCCCATACTGCCTCAGTTTCCCAATGAGGATGTTATGGGAGACAGTGTCAAAAGCCTTGCTGAAGTCAAGGTAGATGACATCTGCTGCCCTCCCCTCATCCAACCAACCGGTTATGGCATCATAGAAGGCTATCAGATTGGTCATACATGATTTACCCTTGGTAAACCCGTGTTGCCCACTTCCAATAACCCCCCGCTCTTCAACTTGTTTGGAGATGACATCTAGAATGAGTCTCTCCATCACCTTCCCAGGGACAGAGGTGAGACTAACTGGTCTGTAGTTCCCAGGGTCCTCCTTCTTGCCCTTTTTGAAGACTGGAGTGATGTTAGCCTTCCTCCAGTCCTCAGGCACCTCTCCTGTTCTCCACGACTTCTCAAAGATGATAGAGAGTGGCCCAGCAATAACGTCTGCCAGCTCCCTCAGCACTTGTGGGTGCAACCCATCAGGGCCCATGGACTTATGAATGTCCAGTTTGGCCAAGTGGTCCCGAACCTGGTCCTCCTCTACTAGAGGAAAAATTTCCTCTCTCCATACCATCCCCCTTGCCTCCAAGGTCACAGATTCATGAGGGGCAGTCCTAACAGTGAAAACTGTGTTTCCATCTTCTTCAGACTGCTCTCTTCTGTTTCTTGGGTAACTGGAGTTGCCTGATGCTATGTTCTGGGAGCAGAAATGTCACCAGAGAGAAAAAGTTCTGAATGTCCTTCTCACCTAAAAGTATGGTGGATTTGAAATACCACCTTCAAAAAAAGACAGTGAAGTGATCAAGGAGATGGGGAACTTTCTAAAGAAAGAAATTATCTTATTAATTTAAAAAGTAGCAAACTACTATTTGAAATAATGAGATAACATTGTATGACCAAAGGTGTTATATGGCTGTGAAATGAGATAGTGTTTCATGGAATACTCTCTTCAGTGGAGAAAAATTGCTCAGATTTGTAACTATAGCCATGAAATTTTTCTGTTGTCCAAACTGAAAATTTTGTGAATTGTTGCAAATATTATATTTGCACAGTTGGTAACCTTAATTGCATTAAGACTACAAAACCATAGTGGGTGAATAGGAGTGTCACACTATATCAGAGTGGGTTATTATTTTTTATGTATCCTAATCTGAAGCATTTATTGCTGTAGTACAGGATTTAAAAGAGTTATTTCAGAAGTTTCTTGTCATAACAGCCTGCATCGTTCTACTCTCAGAGTATATTGGGAGAAGAAAAAATATCAACATTTAGTAGGAAACACTGGGTTTCAGAGTAGCCGTTTCTATTTTTTTGGTCATTCTTCAGATTTGAAATACAAAGGGAACTTGGAGAGAAGTGAAAGAAGAAAGAAAATTTGATAGAAGTCTACATGTAAAGAAATACATACATGTAAATTTGAAAATTCATTGTATTGCAGTAGCATATAGTAGTATTATTCATAAACAATTATACCCTTTCATTATATGTTGTTTTAATAGGGAACAAGAAGAAGTTTACTGACTTGAGGAAATTAAAATCTAAAATATTTTGGGATTAAAGAAAGTTTCTGACTGGTAGTTTAGAAATAATATACACAAATGATAGTCTTATGAGATTTTTTGCTTTGGGACAACCATGGATATTACCAACATCTGCAGCATGGACTTGCATACTTAAGCCTTCTCCACGTCTGCCAGGCATTATGCTATACATTTGAAATTGTCCTGTTTGTTATTGCCACAATAATTTTTAGTCAGGAGTATGTATGTTTATAAACAGACTGATGAGTGAAGACTAGATTGCTATGCACTATTTTTAATTTGAAACTGTTGACAAGGTATATATTATTTGTATAGATTTGCTGTAAAATTTTCATGTGAGTTAGCAAACAGGAAGACAATGGTGATACCACAGTCTTCCAGGGAGAAATTACTGTTTTTTACGGTATCTCTTCCTTAAGGGTTGTGGTTTCTTTTGAGCTTAAGCCTTCCTCGAGGTTGGTTAACTTTGAACATTCTGTTCACAGGAGAATTTTCCCTTTTATGAAAACGGCTCATTTTTTTTAAAAAAAAGTATCATGAGCTTCTAAAGTAATTATAGATTTCTATTACTATTCTTATTCCTGGTGGAACTGATACCACTAACGCTTTCCTGAATCAAAGTTCAAAGTGTAAATGTATTTGTTTCAGCGTGGTCCATGGGGGTGTTGTACCAGCTCAGGCAGTGACGTGCTGCTCACACGCGTGCACAGAGGATGGAGGCACTCACCCGCGCCCAGTTGCCTCCTTCTTATCCACCTTCCTCAGGCACCTGGTACTGGTAAACGTCACATGAATTAGACCTTTGATCTGATGTGGGATTGCTTTACTTTAAATAGAAGTAAGTCAGTACTCAACCATACTATAGTTGCAAGAAATGCCATAATAAAGGAGCAAAGTTTTGAGCTTGGTATAGAATACATTCTAAGACTGCCCAGGTATCTGCTGGAGTTGGCCATGACACTGTGTTTCAAAATGTTCCTGGTGCATTGGGTGTAAATGAGTAACACTTCACATCTGTACAGAAAGTTGTTTTTTCCCAGAAACTGGCGTTCCATCCTGTGGACTCTGCAAAGTACGCAGTAGGTATAGACATACACTGATATGTGGGATTTGACTTAGGCTGGTTCTGGACCATTTAGATCTTTAATCCTAAAGAATTTATTCCCCTTATTCATTGTGCTTAACAGAGCATCTGTTACTATATCATCTACCTTGATGACGGTGAAGAAGTATTGCTAGAAAGACATCATCTGTAAGGGCTCTGGTCTGTGATCTGAAAATAGCTACATCTGTTATTTTTCAGGGTTTTTTTAAGAGTCACATTTTTCTTTTTTTTAAAAAAAACAAACTAAAAACCATTAAAGTACCAGTGCGATGGAGGTATATCACTCATGTTTAGTACTGCTTTTGTTAAAAGCTGAAATAGTTGAAATTTTCCTTTAATCTGTAATTTTAAATAAATCCCTGGAAAGAGATTAGTGAGCAGAGAATACCTGTAAGACTGCACATAGACTTGCACTTCTGTTTCTTTAAAAAAACCGAATAATGACAGGAAATATTTGACTTTGAAATTCTTTTCAGAGTGTATTTAAATCTATGTGTGGACAAATCCCATCTAGTTATGAATAATTTCTTAAACATTATTTGTACCAGTAATCTAAAAAGAATATAGCTGATAGCTTGTGCTGACATTTCAAGCAATACAAACAATCCCTTTACTTCTGTGATCGTGAACGGTATTACCTATTCATAAAAGGAACAGCATGGATATGCCTTATATTCCCTTGTATTTCTTCAGAATATTATTGCTTGAAGTCAGAGGAATGAGATAAAGAAGATATATACTGATAAAGGTAATTAATTGTATCAGCCAGATCAGGGATTTAGAAAAGGCTCTGATTGCTTTTATGGAATGTATCGTAAGGCAAATTAACTGAAATGGCAAAGTATTTTTAGGTTATTGTCTGTATTCTGAGAGCTTTGTGAAATAATAAAAAGCCATGAAACTGGCCAGTGAGGAACTAAATAGGAGAAATGACAGAGTTGTGGTAGCAGGTGTCTGGGGAAACTGAAGTGCCAGAATTGTGAAGAAGAAACCGAGACTTAATGCTCTGTCAAGGATATCATTGGAGAGTACCTAAAATGTGCAATGGCAGTCAGTGGAGGAGAATGGAAGACAGCAAAGCTAGCATGAGGACTGTAAAACACATAAAATCTCTTTTTTTTTTTTTTTTTTTTTTTTTTCCCTTCAGGACTCTTGACAATTAGGAACAGGAGAATGTCAGACTTTGAAAAATCAGGCATGGCTTGCGGAAGAATAAAATAAAATTTCTTTTAAAACAAATCAGGCAATACTGTTCCATTATAATTTTTAACAGTATTCTCAGCCCAGACCAAAACAACTTTGGGCAAGAGACTGAATTGCCTCCCTACTCTGCAAAATTTCCCTTCATCCCTCTGTCCTCCAGAAAGTTGATAAAATAACCCATGCGAGGTGCTCTGGGTGGTCCTGCCCTGTACTGCACTGCAGGGAAGCTGCAGTTACCCTGCTCTTAGTGTGGCCAGAGAGTGGCCGGAGCCTGGCCTGAAAATACTTTGCCTCTTCAAGAATTCAGAGCATATCTGAATTTTACTTCTAAGAATTGCAAACAAACATTAAGATTGTAAAGTCAAAGTGTGCTTACACTGTGCGGTGGAGCATGGTGTCGGAGCTGGTGACAACTGAGCGGTATCTGGAACAAGACCTAACAGAGCTGCAGCCTCAGCCCAGGGCAGGGGTTGGAACTGGAGTGATCTGTAAGGTCCCTTCCAACTCTAACCATTCTACAATTCTGTGATTCTATGTGCAGTATGCAGTAGTGCAGTCCTCCTGCTCCTGGCAGCCAAGCAGCTCCTGTGCCTGGTGCTCAGTCCCTAGGCTGCACCCAACCCAATGTACAGATGCTCTGAAGCACTGAAAATGAGAGAAAGCTAGCACGTAGCTTGCCCGTGAATATTAATTTCATAAATACAGACATTATTATAATGTCTGTATTTAGATGGTTACAGATGATCTATCCAGAGTGGCGCTCTGATGCTCTGAACTCTGTGTTGATGGGTGTTAATACCACCCATCATGTAGATTTGCACAAGTATCATCATGCCAGTGTCTGTGGTGTTACTAAGGCAGCTCTACATTCCTCACATTGGCATTGCCCTTGGAATCGGAGTTTAAGAGGAAGGTGCTAGTAAAGAGATATTTATTTGCATGCTGAATGCAAATCTCTACTTTTGTTTGGGACAAATCTTACATATATTTTTGGCAAATACATTAAAGCTGTGGGTTGCCACCTGTACCTATGCAGGCTGTTGGGTTTCAGGTCTTGAATTCTGTTGCACAATGGGCTGCTGTGGCATTCATATCAACTGCAGCTCATCTTTTGCTGGGCCAGCTGGGCAGAGCAGCCTCTCCTGAAGCTGTTTCAAGTGACTGGCTGCTGCAGCACCAACTGATGGGCTTCCAGCTGCAACAGGTCTCTCCTGTGGCAGCCCCTTAACTTCTCCTTCCAGCTCATCTTCTAACTTCACTACTCTGCTTGTCTAGTTGACCCCATTTCTAAGCACTGCACTTTTCATGGCCTACTACCTTATCTCAGCTGTTTGCCTCTTCTCATTTCTGAATTCAAGAAAGTTTGAATGAAGAGTTTAATGCTTTCCTTCTTTATCTTAGAAATACTGCATAGACCACCTGCCATCACAGCACAAACGTATGAACTACTGAATGAAGCTCTGCATGCTTTTACAAAAGTAAAAAGAGGTTATATTTTCACTTGTTTTCACAAGTCTAAAGCGAGAAGAATGAGATGTACATGTGTGTTCCTAACATGCTGTAAATTAAATATTTTATTTCTTTCAAAAATTGAGAGGACTGCAGTTTGGAGCCTTGGAGCAAAATGAGTCAAGACATTTGCACTGTGTTCTGTTCAGTATGTACTTGAGCTGGGCCACATGTGCAATTTTGCTAAAATGGGATTATAAGGACTGTTAGTCCTTCACACTTCATTGCTTGAATGAGCCAGAAGTTATTTTCTTCCGAGTTTTGAGTCCCAGGTGCAGCACTTTCTGACTACCAAATATGAATTTCTAAAAGGGAAGAAAGAGTAGTGAATCGAAACTACAACCTCTTCTCTGTGGTCTGAGTACAGCCATGTACTAGAGAAAAGGAAAGCACATCAACTGCCGGGGTGGAGGAAAGTGTTCCTCTTCCTGCGCAACAGCTTCCATTTCTGGTCCTGCTTCTGGCTTTGCATGCAAACATGAACAGGTCATTTGGGTTTTTGCCTTGAAAAGGTGACTTTTTTCTTTGATTTTTGGTACCCAACTTGAGTTGCTCCAGAACTGATACTCTATTGCTATTTAGGCTGGTCCAGAGTACTAACAAAGATACATGTTTCTACTTTCACTAAAACTTAGTGAGATAAAGCTGAGCATTACGGGCTGGCTCTCCCTGCAGCTGGACCAGCACCTGATTTTTTTCTCAGAGGCTGATCCACTCCTGATCTTCAAGAGGGTTAATAGACATCAAGTATCATTTAACGCTTGTCTGTCACACTCTTACCAAAAAGAGCCTATGATTTATGTTGCTTAATGCCCCTAAAAATGACCATAGTGTTTCCAATATTAAAGAAACACTTCTATAATTATACTGTTAACCTCCCTCCCATGCCATTCCATAGGTGGCTGAGCATGGTAGGGTATCATGAAAGGTTATTGGGCAAGGTTGACTAATTTAAAAATTTTCTACTTTAGAAGTTGTAGGCTGTAGAACAGAGAGTAACGGAAGATCATGGGGCTGAAGAAGAGGAGGAGACTCTGGGGACAGTTCTAAGCTTGTACTGATTTGTATATTATCTGTGCAGATATAAGCCAGCAAAGACTGCAACCTCTGCTACTCACTCTCTGTTTTCCTAACTGGGATAGGGAGATAAAATGTGCTATGGAAGATACTCAGACAACTTGAAACTGGTTTCTATCGCAGGCATCAAGATGTCTTCATATCCTATCAGTTCTTTGGTGACCTCCAGATAGTATCAACTGGTATTTCAACTGTTTAAGAATGGTATTATTTTCAGTAAGAAAGGATGGGAAAAAGGACAAAAACTATTTTATTTCATTGGAGTTCCTGGATGCAATTTTCATTAAAATGGAAAAACCCCTCCAGCTCTGACAATGTCTGCAACTGTGAGGCATTCCTCATCATTGCAATAGTGATAATTCAGTCTAACAGTAGTATGTGCATAAAGAAAGCCTTTTGATCTATATTCCTCCTGCTTGGCCCCAGAACCACAAGAACTAAAACATTGCCAAGTTAGTTTCCACTATAACTGCAGCTGCAATATAGCATGGAAATAGCATGGTAATGTCTAAACTGCCACCATTGCCATTTGGAAAGCAGTAAGACGCAGCAAATACCTAGTTATTGGGACTTGATCAGAAAATACAAACTTACATATTACTTAAATATTTTGTGTATTTTTGTATATGTTCAAGTTTCGAGATAATTGTCTTGCTACTGTTTGCAGTATCTTTTTCAAAGACTGGATGCTGTTTTATTTACAATCTCTGGTGAAATCCAATGATTCTTGCATACAGGTGACTGTTTTCTCTCTATAAGGTCTGCCAAATGTAGTTTCTATCTACATCTTTATTTTTGGTAACGAAGACAGTCTTGTAATCACGGTTATTTCCTGTCAACTTAGTATCTTTATACAACTGCAGTTGAAGAAATTGTTTCGTGAGAAAGACCACTGATGTAGGGACTTTTTAGACATTATGTTTGCTGAAAATATCCTTCATTTGAAATCTTAAGAGATGCTGCAAAACAACTAAGGCTGTTGCCCAAGCACTGCATCTCTGAGTTTGTCTTAATTGTGAACTATAAGCAGATGGTGGGCTGATAGGAGGCAAGTCACGCATGGTCTAAAAGCCACACTGCACAGGACTGAACATAAGGTGATATACATTGCTCTTCAGCTGAACATATTGCTAGCTTGAATGGCTTATATATTTGGTTTGATTTTCAATCCCCCTAGAACACCATTAATGTAATTCTACCTTGCATCTCCGTGTCCAGTTTAGAAGGACAGTTTGTTTGAAAATGTCTTCTGTGTGGTTGCAGTTGTAGGAGAATGTGATGTACAGAAATAGTTTCTCCCTTGTAGAATTTTCTTTATGCATTATTTTCAATCCAAAACACCATGTGAAATACAACTTCACTGTTTATCTGTGGAAAAGTATCAAATATTATTGGACTTAAATAGTGAATGGTATATTTTGCCATTGACTGTCATAAATTTTTGGGAAATTTAAAAAATATTGCAAAGTTTGGTTAGAAGATTGGATTGGATTTTCTTAGTACTAAGAAAAAGACCCAGTTATAGATTCATAGTGTTGGAATGTGTCTCTCTCTGTTCACCTGACTAGGTGGTACTTTTGACATGGAGCTGAGATGGGGAAGGTGCTATGATTAAACTGTGGTCCCAGGTTCAAATCCATGTGGTCTGTGGTGGTGCCACAAGGTGTTTAACATTGTGATCTTTCTGTTCTTTCCTTGTTAAGAATTTGGCAACACACTTCAAAAATAATTTCAGAATGCCAGTTTTGCCTGGCTTTAGGTCCAGGATAGCACAGTGAGCAGTCCAGTTACAAGAGCAGAAGTGAGCTTCCTAAAGGAATTTGGAGCACAATATGCTCCTGAGATGTGAGGACATCTTCCCTCCTTCTCAAGGAACTTGTGTCATTGTGATAGTCTCAACTGCTCATGGCAGGATAGAAGAGAAACTGCTGTAATGCAAGTGTCTGTTGCCCCCTTTCTGCTGTAGGAGTATAATATTCTCTGCTGCTGTAAGAGGAGGCAAGATGGTGTTGCTCTGCTGAGCAACTATTTCCTAGATCTTCCTGTGAACAGGAGAATATCCAGAATTAGTTCTAATCAGCAGGCAATGGCTGCCTCTGTAAATATTTGATGCCTGAATAGACTTTTGTCATAGCCTTTCTATGCTAAAAGTGAGTAAAACATAAAAATGTGATTTAAAGTCAAATTCAGATACTTTTTTATTTCTTTGGAGCATACATAGCTACCAAGGAAGTGTCCTGTAGTATATGTCTGTGGCACTAGAGTGGTTATGTACTGGAAACCTCTTTTAGGTATAATTTTTATTGGGAGGTCGCTGTATGAAGAGGTATCTTACGAAATTGCAGCCCTGGGCTTTTCCAGTTTTGGGAATAAGTGGAGATTTTTGAAGTGGAATTTAAGCTACATCAAAAATGAAGGAATGCAAGGAGTTAAGTCTACATATTTAGATATGAAACATTCAACCTGAGTCAGCACTGATATTTAAAGGATATAGGGTAATTAAAAATCCATTATGGTATATCTGAAGGAGAGGGGAAAAGCTTTACTGCTTGCTGAGTACTGGGATAGAAGTCATCTACCACCTTTGCTTTTTCAGCTTGGACCTTTCTCTGCAATAAGAAAAGTTCAAATGCAGATTGTTACAAGATTTGTGTACTGCTGCGTCTTGTTTAAAGAGACAGCAAAAGCTCTTTGTCTTTATTATTTCTTAAGGAAACAGATTAGTTCTTATAGAAATCTCATTGATTGTTACTAGTACTTTCATTAGGATTTGTCTTTGGTTAGGCAAAGTAATCTACTGAAATAAAAGCACAGAAGCAAGAAATCAAAATATTTCAAAGTGAAACTGAAAGTATGTTGCACACTCTACATCTATTAACTAAGAATAAATGTAACAATAATGCCTATGTAATCTCCCCTCCAAACAGGATTAGAAAATTCTCTACATGTGAATTTTGAATGTCATTGTAGTCTGTTAGAAGTCTACTATTTTATTTCTTGACTTCTCTTTTATTCCTAATTTTAACTATTGTCTTAATGGCTTCAATTTTCTTTTTAATGAGAGGTAAAGATGTAATGGAAGAAAATGCATTATGCATGCAAGTGTTTGACACAATGATTCTCTCTAGAAGCAGGGTTAAAGCATGAGTTAAAATGCACGGAAGAGTCTGATCATAGAATCATAGAATGGTCAGAGTTGGAAGGGACCTTAAAGATCATCCAGTCCCACCCCCTGCCCTGGGCAGGGACACCCCCCACCAGACCAGGTTGCCCAAAGCCCCATCCAGCCTGGCCTTGAACACCTCCAGGGATGGGGCAGCCACAGCTTCTCTGGGCAACCTGTTCCAGTGCCTCACCACCCTCACAGCAAAGAATTTCTTTCTAGTATCTAATCTAAATCTCCCCTCTTCCAATTTAAAACCGTTGCCCCTTGTCCTTTCACTCCACTCCCTGACAAAGAGTCCCTCCCCAGCTCTCCTGTAGCTCCCTTCAGATATTGAAAGGCCACTATAAGGTCTCCCTGGAGCCTTCTCTTCTCCAGGCTGAACAACCCCAACTCTCCCAGCCTGCCTTCATAGGAAAGGTGCTCCATCCTCTGATCATCTTCGTGGCCCTCTGCTGGACCCGTTCCAGCAGATCCATGTCCTTCCTGTGCTGAGGACTCCAAAGCTGGACACAGAGCTCCAGGTGGGGTCTCACCAGAGCGGAGCAGAGGGGCAGAATCACCTCCCGTGACCTGCTGGGCACACTTCTCCTGATGCAGCCCAGGATGCAGTTGGCTCTCTGGGCTGCCAGTGCATGTTGCTGGCTCATGTTAAGCTGATTGAACTGTTAGAAAAGATGGGTGTAACTCTCTGTCAAGGGCAGACTAGAATTAATTTTGCCAGCAGAGGCCTGTTTGCCCTTTGCACCATCATCCTTTTTTGTTGCCTGCAAGCCTGGGGTGGCCACTGGCAGCACAGAGCTCTGTCTGGCAGCTGCAAAGGCAGTAGTATTGGCCACTGCTTGGCCAGTAACCCCCACAATATTCCCCAGTGCATGTAACTCCTGCGACCCTGTGGCATCACAGCTGGTGAATGGGACCTTGGGAAGCAAGTCACAGCTTCCACCTGCAGTTGTAAAGACATCACAATTCCTGATGCTTTTCCAATATAGCACCCCTGTGAGTTAGGGAAATACTACTATTTTGACACTGCAGGTGGGAAAGGAAGAAGGGAATGCTAAAATAATTTAGCTGAGTTTACTCAGGCTGAGCAAGGTCTCAAATCCACATTTATGAAATCCAGGTTTAGTGATTATTGGACACTGTCACTCCAAAAGATTTTGTCTTATGACTCTCTCCCAACCCAGCTACGAAGGGGCTAAGAGGGGATCCAGGCCTTTGCAGCTGCTGTATGGAGAACTTGTCCGTGGATTTAAATATGGGTAGCTGTGAAAAAGTTGAAAAGTGAATTTTCCACATTAAGTGTTTACCTTCCTTACTGAAGAAATAATTAAAAAAATGTGAGTGGAGGGGGGAGGATGAAAAAGGAGCTAATTTGTAATGTTTCTAGTTCTTGCAGTTTGAATGATGCAAGTGCAGACATTTTAAGTGCACTTAGGTGCAACATCTCAGCATTACAAAGGTACTTTCCTGATACGTAACATCTCTTACGATTGAGAATGTATGCTTATGTCTCAGGAAAAAACATCTCCTTTGCTGGGAAGGCAAGGATGAAAAATTTCAGCCTGGAGTTATTAAAAATTATGAACAAGTGAATAAAAAAAAAAGATGTTAGAAACTAATCTAGAAATCAGTCTTAATTACAGAACACTTACTTGATTTATGAATAGCAATTTTTTTTCTGCATCTATGACAAAATACTGGTAAAATAAACTAGTAACATTTTCCACAGCAGTGAGAATTGGTAGATGTTTATTTCAAGGAAAGATTAAATGCTGCCCACACCATAATTAAACAAAGCCTGTGATTATATGTTTCTTATTACCAGGATCTTCCGTAACTGCATGTTGCTATATACAAATGGTAAACTCAAGACTTGACATCTCATACCTGATTTGCAGATGAAGATTTCTCATTTACCAAGCAGTCTGGCACAGCCAGAACAGGCTTCTGCATTTGAAAGTGTGATAGAGAGCACTGGTTTTGTGATGAAAAAAACCAGTCCTCATTTTGGAAAACAGTCCCCAGAATTGCGAGCAAAATTTATTCTGAGTTTGATTTGGAATGAATTACTAATCACATTAGCTGTAAAGAAGGCCTTTTAATTTCACAGTCCCTGGGAAAGTGAAATGTGAGTAAGCTGATTGTGAAACAACTTCTGCATAAACATCTGGTACTGTAAGTCTTGGACTATCTATGCTGAGGTGACAGAGCTGTAATTACATATCTTTCTCAAGATGTGGTTCCAGATTATGAATGTTCGTAAGTCAGTTATAGCTTATATGCCAGTTTTGCTGAATACAGTTATAAATACCAATCTTATTTACACTGCTTATTAAAATGTTAAGTAAAGATAGCATGACAGCATGTTTGGAAAGCACTTAAGTTCAGTATTGTGAAATACTTGTACTCTCTTAAAGAGTGCTCCTGCATGCAGTGTGATGTTCTATATAGTGTTCTTCCTGGCATAAATTCTAACACTGAGCCCATGACCCATCACACTCATCCCCAGTGGGATGTTAGAGGTTTCTCCAATGGGAAGTATCTGGAAGGTGCTGTTGTACTGCCATTCGTGAGAGGAAAGTCACGTAGTGTTTTGGGTGACCCAGGTTTTCGGGGTGCAGGTGCATCAGGTGAGTATGCTGCGTGGAGTGAGAAACAGAACAGTGTTTCTGCAGGAAGAAGGGCTTTAAGCAAAACTCAAGATTTCAGCATGATGTCACAACTGTTGAAAATGAACCAACCTGTGAGAGCAGTTTATTGCACAACCCTGGCAGCCAGAGAGGGTTTGGACTAGTGCCTCAGTACTCTGCTGTCTCATGTCTGAAAGCTGCACCTCTCTTCTGTTAGTGTTTTGGGAAGTGGGGAAGGAATATTTCATTATTGCATTTCATGCTCAGGATAGGACACTAGTAGAGATTGCACCTTGATAATTTCACCTCTATATTCAGTAGCTGCTCAGAAGCCATCTAGGTGGACCTGTGGCCATTAAGTGTGGATGAGAACTAGTTTACATCAGGCTGTCATTAGGCTGTCAAAGCCAATGCTAATTGAAATAGCAGAATATAATAATCTTCATGAAAAGTGCAGTACAAAAGAAGTTTATTTCAGAGTATCAAAACAATTACTATGATAAACTCTTCCCTTTTTATCTTCTCCCCCTTAGAGGGCAGGTGGAGTATTGACTAGAGGGAAAAGAGCCTTCTGTTGAGTTAACAGAGGTATTTGGTGCAGGAGTGTACCCGTGCGTGGCTGCAGATTGCTCCTGGTACGACTGTGATGGGATTTCCTAGCAGAATGTAGAATAACTGTGTGGTTTAGTTCACAGAGCATTTATAGCTTTCTAGGCTCCAAATCTTTCTTACAGAAAAGAAAAACACCAAGTGTTTTTCTTGGGAATGGGAATGGGAAAGGCAAAGAGCTTTTGATGGTGGCATGCCAGGGGACCTAGCTTCTGTCTAATGCAGCCCTATGAAGAAACTTTCAGAACAGGCAGAGACCTGAAGCACTGGCTACTGCCAGGAGAAACACAGAATTTTGCTCTCACCTTATAGGCTGATTAGTATTTTGCTGTTCATCTGTCCTTAGCGTTTTGATCCATTGGGCATTACCTGCTGTATGAACAGGCCTGTTATCTAGCCTAGGTGGACCAAAGTAGACCTTTCCTAATTAAAACATGCAAACTGTTGGAGTGCTAGAAACTCAGGTAATTTTTGCAATAGCAAGCAGTAAGATCTAAGAGCAACAAATTTTGGAGTGAAACTTGGTGCTAGGGACGTGACATCCTCACTGTGCATTTCAGGAGTTTTATTACTTTTGTCTTGATCTACTCTGGTCTTTTGTTTGATACTTGATGACAGAATTTGTATTATTGTTACTCCAATATATGGTTTCAGAATCCAAAGCTGGAATAACCCACATCAGTAGAAGCGCAACTCTTGGCCTCAGTTCAGTAGATTTCTGTTTACCCCAATGTTGTAGTAGATCAGGTTCATTTCACAGAAACAGAGGTTAACTTTGTATTTATGCTCTTTACATTTTTTCTCAAAATGTCCCGTTGGACTTAATTACTTTGCAATAAAGTATTTTGATATTTTCCTTACTAATCTACTTATCAAAACAAACCCAGAAGAATATTAATTTATGCTCTCATCAAATTGTTATCAATAGGAGTAGGATTTTCTTGGGTAAAAATGCCTCCAAGTTCCTCCAGTTTCTTACAAAGAGAGTGGGATTTGAAAAACAATTCTAGTTTTGTAAACAGATACAAAGAAAAATGACAACCACTTGGTGAAGTAGAACAACTCACTCCATATTAAAATGAACTCTTTTCGGTTTCATTGGCTCATAGAGAAAATTCCTTAATATTACTTCTGTGCAATAATACAAGAGAAATAATATACTTTAACATTAAGGATATCCTTCTAAATAAACTTGATTTGTCAGAAATTACATGAAGGCATTTCCTAACTGTTTTACCTATATTGGCTTATTCAGTGCTCTGAATTCTATTTAAATTACTTTCAACGTAGCACTTTGTTAATCTGATCACTTAAATTGATCCCTAGAGAGTAGATGAACCAATTCTGAAAATTTAGTCTCATATGCTATAAAAGTGAAGAGGTTTTATATTCTGGAAGAAGTTGACCTTGTACTTTCCTAGTATGAAGGTTGCCCCTGAAGGGTTGCCTCCTTCTGAGAAAGAATATCACCCAGCCACTGGTGCTGATCTGAAGCACAGTTATTATAAACCTTCCATGGTCCTAATCCCAAGGAAATTCCACCCCCATCAATTAATTCCCTTCACATGAGCAGGAGGTTTCAGTCCTCATTTTCCCT
This sequence comes from Calidris pugnax, assembly GCF_001431845.1. Taxonomy (NCBI): domain Eukaryota; kingdom Metazoa; phylum Chordata; class Aves; order Charadriiformes; family Scolopacidae; genus Calidris; species Calidris pugnax. The sequence goes on from NW_015090781.1 coordinate 256,580, forward strand.
TACTTATTAGCAGAGAAACTGTCAGAGTACAGCAGAGTATTAGTCATTTAATGGGGAAGCAGAAAATAACAAGGAACTTACAGCTGGTGCATTATTTTGAATCGGCTCAGGTCATAATCTGACATGTTCTGAAAGGAGAGAAAACAGGTTTTATATTTTAGATAAAGATCAATGTAATCAAAACCTTTCCATTAAGTGAATTGCATGACATTTTTAATAGTGAACTAAGCAAAGACCTAAAAGATAGTTTTTAGTTTTGTTGCTACATTGGTGTCTGATCTTGGTTAATGCTTAACTTTTTATTACTGGCTGCTGCGACGTTTCTGGAAAGCTGGTAGCACACACTACATTGTTAAACTGGAATTTAACCGGGCATGAGGCAGATTAAATGATGCTAGTTAATGAATCATTCAAAAAGCGATAAGCAAGTCATTTTATATGGTTTCTCTCCAGCTTCACCATGGAATTTCTTTGGGGCTTTTTTCTGAAATCAGAATATTAGTATAACAATGGCTGAGTGGAACATTACTTTAACAATGACTGGGAGGCTATTAAATCCCAGTTTGGTCTGTTGTTGGGCTAGACTTCTCTGTGACTCCTTAACCCATGAAAAACTGGGGCTGAAAAAGAAATAGAATTTTTAGTGTGCCATTTTGGCACAGGCAGTGCCCATTCTTAATGCTGCTAATGCAGTTACTGGAAACAGTTTAGCCAAATCATATCAATGGTTGGTGTAGCTCCATATACCTTTCACCTCAACGTACCTGAGTCCATGCACCGCACGAAAGCAGCAGAAGTACTTCTGATGTTCAAGCTAGTTCGCAGCTTGCAGCTGAACTTCTTAAATCAGAGTTTTAAGGTAGTGTAAATTAAACTTTTTTTAATCTATGGATTTTCCTTTAGTGCAAAATTTCCAGTAAAATCTCTGGATTGTACCTGGACCAAGTGTGTGATTGCATGGTTTCAGTCCAGCAACCTGCTAATGCTAAAATGCCCTATTGGTCCACATAGACTTCAACAGAGGACAGGTCAGAATGAAAACATGTCCATTTAGTAATGCAATTCTAGCCCTCCTCCTGTTTTTGCGTCAAGAAAAGGAAAGTAATTTGCTTCTTTCCTGAGACTTCCAAGTCTCAGGCGCCCATGTAATGGATGTGAAATCCCTGAAATGGCTACTTTCCAGTGACTTCAGTGATACTGAGTTAATTGTAATATGATTTATGTTTGCCCAGCTCTATCTGGTTTTCTGAATAACTTCTGCAGCCACCAGTCCCATTCCAAACTGTTTTGCTTTTTGTGTCACTATCTAATCAGCATGATGAATGAGTTTGTATTGAGCATACAACACGAGACGCTAATAACAAGCATGTGAGACAAGGAGAACAAGTGGAGAACACGTAAGATCTCAGAGAATTCATATTTCCTCAGTCCATATTTAAATTCAAGTGAGCGCCTGCATTTCTTTTATGTATTTGTTGTGAAAATATGCTATTTCAGACACTAGGGAACCCCCTACATTTAATACCTGGTCTGTAATTATACTGTAACAAAAAGTAGCTGCTTATCTACATGTTGTGTGCATGGCAGTATGCACGGCAGTAACTAGATGATCTAGTGCATCTAGAAATCACCAAATCCCTGAGGAAATGTAAAACTCTATTGAGCTGTCTGATTCACAGACAGGCCCATCTGGGCTCCTTCAGCCGTTGTCAGCTCTAGTGATGGCTCACCAATTGCCTCTGCGGATCAGTGACCAGCAATATTAGGGCCATTTCCTCCCTGTGACTGCACCTTCTAAATAAGAGGAGGAAGCAGCTGCGCTTTTTGTTGTAAGCACTTGATTCTCCTTCACTCTCTTTTTCTCTGCAAAATCGAATTTTTAAACCTTTACTTCTGTGCATTAAGGTTGCTGAAGTATAATTCCTTGGTGATGGCAGCCAAATATCTTGTGTAGCTCTCCCTGCCCTGCCGAGCTTTTGTTTTGCTCCTCTGCTCCCAGCAGCTCTTCTCACTCGGGCAAGGGCTGCGCCTGGGGTCAGACCAAGTACTTTTTGTTAACTAATAACTGAGCTAATAATTGAGCTAGTAAGCGAGTGATTAATTGATAGAGAAAGAAGCTATGGATCCAAGCACTTTTTATACTGATGTATGTTTTATATAGAAAGTTTTAATTTGATTCCTTATTTTTTCCCCTGTGAGATAGCCTTCAATAAGGGGATTAAGCTATAAACCTCCCTTAAGTTTGAGGAGATTGGCATCTACAAATCCAGCTGAAAGCTATCTTTTTCTTACTTTGTATGTTTATTTTTCTTTGCAGTAAATTGCCCTAGTGATTGAAACTAAGAGCTACTGCTGCATTTTAGCAATAAAATTCTGGTCTTAGGAAAGAGTACAAAAATACCTTGCAAACTCAACGTTTTTGAAATGCCGCGGTAGCTTCTGTAAGATGACTAATTCTTCCAGGTTTTAATTATCCATTGCTCCTGTTGTTGCTTATGACATACATTGTTAGTGATTCATATTGGCGTGAGTGGAATACATTGCAAATGAATGTGTGTGATAAAAACTACTTTAACAACTTCTTTTTCCTGGAGTGATTTGAGCTGCCAACCCTGCAATGAGGAACTTAAGGGACAGATGGGAGTGTTTGGGTTTTTTGTATTTACAGTTTCATGTTAGAGCACAATTTAGAAAGCATATATAAAATTATGTTCTCTTCAAACCTGCTGTTGATTTCCTCTTTTCTACTGGCAGCTTCATTCCCAAAACCCTGGCTTTCTCAGTCGCTCCCTCCCGTAGCTCTGCGTACCCAGACCTCTGAGCCTGCAGACCCAGCCGCCAGCTTCCTTGGGCAGATGGCACCACAGAAGGGGCAAAATGTTGTGCTGGTGCAAGTGTTTGAGGTGTGTCTCTTGCTCCTTTACTTGCAGAGGCATGTCTGGGGTTTCAGCCTGTGCTACTGTAACTGCTTGCCAGCAGGGATGCTGAAGAAGGGGCAGCTTTACATCAAAAGCAAAGAGAAGCTGAATTTCTGTACATTCTGGAGCTGCAAACCTGTAAGTAGGTTTTATGCATTTTTGTCTGGAAAAGCTGAGACTGACTAGTGCACATGGGCCGTGCAGAGCACACAGGCTGAGCCTGCACGTCTGAGGTGCTCTGGCGCCCGGCACGTGCTCCCCAAACGGCGGGCACACACATGTGCATGTGGCATGTGTGCCTCGCCCCCTTAGGGCACTTTGCAGGCTTGGGGACACATAGGGGATGACTTGTAGGTGGATAAGGGTTCATCAGCATGCAAGTGGAGTCCTGGTGGCAGGAAACTGAGTGATAGGAAGGTAAAGGGAACGTGGTTCTTAAATGGGATAAACTGATGTACTGCAGTGTGCAGCAGGCACTGCAGCTTCCCCTGCCCCAGGGGTAGCACCTCTCTGAGGAAGGCTCCTACGTCTGTCAGGAGTCATGGGACCTGACCTGTGTTGGCCTCCAGCTTTGCTTTGGAGATTTTTTGTGTGCCCTAATGGCTCCTAGCTGAGATTGTGCTAAGGCATATTTTAATAGAGTTATTGCCTCAAAAAAAGTTTTTAGATGTCTTTGAGGAAGGTTGTTAATACAGTTGATTGTACAATACATTTTTTTTCAACTATGTTTTGAAGTTTATATAAGCACATCTCTTGCCCCTTTGCTCCTTTTCAGACCCTCCTCGTACATGACACCTGTATAAGAGGGTTATGGCTGCAAATAAAATGCCTCATCAATCCAGGAGAGCTCTGAAGGATCAGCTGGAGTCTGAAATGGTCAAATTCTGATGTGAATGAGGATGAGGGGATTCCCTTGACTTTCATAAACAAACATACTGTGTTGCTAGGTAAGCTGTCAATATCTGAGCAGTAAAGCTGAATGTAAGGTGACAGTCTTGTCATTACCTTAAAATAATGTTGAGTTCCATTCTGTAACATTGCCATTTCTGAGCATGGAACAGATGGAGAGGTTTGCTGTGAAATAAGTTTGTAACTTTTTGTGTGTGTCTCTGTGTATGCGTATATGTATATTAAAAATACATTTTATATATAAAATATATGAATATAAAAATATTTTAATAGATATTTGAATATTATATGGTATAATGAATTTGTCTTCCTCTGAATTTTCTTCAATTTTTGGGAGGAAAATTAAAGACCTGGATTTATTTGATGTAAAGCAAATTCATGTTGTTATGGCAAAGTAAATGCATAATATATTACAAAAGCTCTGTGTTCAGAATGATCAACTTCTTGATGTTAAAGCCTGTTTATGTTTATGGAATCTGTTTGGTATTGACAAAAAGACATGCAAGAAGCCAGGATTAGGATGAATCTACAGCTACATTTTTATTTTTGAGAGACAGAAATTTGGAGTGTAAATAGAAATGATCTACATTTAGGCAGTCAATATGAGTAAAAAAAATCTGAAAAACCATAGAATTATAATCATACATGCTAATGATATCCTCTATTGACTGGCACAGTAGAGTATCAGTACTTAGTCAGAGAAGATATGGCATTTTTTAGTAAAAATGTCCTTGTTGAATAAGAATATGATCTCAGTGGTCTTTATGGAATAAGAGTAAGATCTCAGTGCTGTTCTCTAGAAATACAGCCTGAGCTATAGACTTCTGCCAGTGATATCTGGCGAAAACTCAGTGGCTCAGACTGACTAAATCATGCAATAAATGCATAGTGGAGATTTTTTAGGGCTTTTTCTTGGAAAAATGAGAACTGTGCCCCACAGGGCAAGAAAAGCAGAAGAGAAGAACATAAATAATATGTGGAATACTTAAAATCAAAGGTCAGTCCAGAAATAATGGGATAATAAAGAAATATGTTTCTATCCTGAATGGAGAATTAATATTTTTAAGGTATTTATTCACTTTAAAGTGTGTAAAACTGACACCTAGTGGTAGCAAGAGCAAAGTGGCTTTATAGTGAAACCAGTTTGCAAGGGCAGACTAACACGCTGTAACTGTGTTACATACTGAAATTGTAATTCTCTGTACTTCAACCTAGTTCAAATTCTGTTTCTTTGTATTACAGAGCCTTTCAAATTAAATCTTGCTCCTTTTAGTAATATGTCACTAGTGTGAAGCAAGGTGGTGGTGTCTGTTCATCTTTATGAATGCATGGACTCCTGCTAGAGAAGTGTCATCCTGATGAACGGTTTCATTAAAGACAAAAAAGTTGGAAGGGGCGTTATGATTAAAATATTCCCATCCAAAAAGCTGAGGATAAGATTAAAGAATTTTAGCAGGGCCACTGAGGAAATTGTTCGGCAGCTACCAATTTTAGACCTGTTAGGAATAACCAGCAGAAGTCAGGCGTCAGAGCTGTGATACATGTCTCAGGTATGGCATCTCTTACAAGTGCAAGCTTCTCTGGAGGAGGGAGCAGTACTTTATGGCTAAAACTGAGATCTCACATGAATTCAGACAAGAGGTGTGGGGTATGAATCATTAGAGGGTATAGGCATGTGCTGAAGTCATTCCCATGAAGTGAGAGGATACGTTCGTTTCCTGCAGTCTGAGCTTAGCTGTTTTGCTGAGTCATGGTTGATATCCACATTTCCCATTCATAATTTTATTCAAATAGCATTTTAAAAAATATTTTTCTTTTCTATTTCTTCCACATTTTGTCTAGCTTAGACACTGATTTTAGTGTCTTTGAAGAAAAACCCTTGCTAAAACACTGTTATACCTACCCAAATGAGGCTTTAATTTAGCTTTACCTCCAGTGCTATTATATAGAGCACTGCCATATCTTTATAGTGATGCACTGCTATATGCTTAAGCAAATTAAAATGGGGTTTAGTGTTTGAAAAAGGAAACAAGCCACCACATACAGAAATAACAACTATGACCATGAGACATTTAGCCTTAGCAAAACCAGCAGAGCCTGTCGCTGATGTGGGTGGCAAGATTAGGAAGTCTGATTTCTTTTTTTTTTTTTTTTTTTTTTTGAGAAAACAATTCAGAAGAGCCAGCTGAAAGTCTTCTAACAGAACCATTTATCTCTAAAAGTGCTTCAATTAAAACAGATTGCTTTGCGGGGCTTCTTTTTCTTCATCAATGATGAAGAATTTATTAAAAAAAATTGGCAAAGTTGAATCACTTTATGTTGATGTTTTTAATATAAGGTAAAAGGTCCAAACGAAGCATGTCAGTGCTACTGCTTCAGTTGTTCTGAGACATTTTAATTTTACTTTTATGGGAAACTTGCAATTATTCATTCTGATTCAGAACAAAAGGAAATACTGAAGTGTTAGAAATTCCATTTTTAGCCACATCTAAGAATTAATGGCCTGGAAAGTATTTCTAATCTGTAGCCAAGATACCAGTGACCTGAGATCTCCAAGAAACAGGACACGCTGCAGAAATGTCCTCAGCATGGGGCTCTGCTGGAAGCAGAACTGGTGCTTTAGGAGTTGACCTTTCCTCAGGACTCAGCTCAAGGGTGGGAGTGCACTAGGCTGTTGACCAGTTTTGGACACATTTTAATAGTGATATCTAACAGGATTTACATGGTCAGCTTCTTTTAATAATCTTGCTCTAGGACAGAGCTAAACCATGACTGAGGCCAGCTGCTGTTCCCAGCTACCCAAGTCCCCTTCCAGTAGCTGCATGCAGGTGATCTCAGCCAAGTGGTGCCTCTCCACATCTAGCTGATTAAAACAATGCTGCTGTGAAAACAAGAGTCTCCCTTCACCATGTGGTTATGTGCAATTTCTTTCTAGTTAATCTTTTCCTACCTAAATAGTCTGGTTTTTTCTACCTGGTATATCCTTAAGTGAGCACACCTCTCCACCATGGCCTGTATGCCAGGCTCTTGTTGAGGTTCCGTGATCCTCCCTACCTCTGAAAGGTACCTATCTCTTGCCCCCAGATAACCTGAGCAAGTTTCATTTTAATTAACTGATATCCTGTTTCTGGGTGGGTGTTTGATAAAAGGCAGCTAGCATAGAGCCCTTCTGGTGCTCTGTCCCCCGTGCCAGCACGGTGCCAACAGGCAGGGCTGAGGGGAAGGTACGAGGCACCTGAATGGCCCAGTGTGGCTGCCAGGGCCAGTCCTGCTCCCTCGCTTCTCCCTCAGCTCCTGTCATGGAGGAATGTCTCCCATCCCTCTTCTGACTCTGGTGCTTCTCTGACCCTTTTGTGAGTTGAGTCAGCTGCAAATGAAACAAGGGCATTGAACCAAGGGGTGCTTCCGGCTAGAAAAGGGAGTGTGTGTGGAAATTGTCAGTGAGGAGACCCACCCCTGTCCCTGGCAGCAGCCTCTTCACTTGTCTGGATTTGTGTGAAATCTCTCACTGAAGCTGTGTTTTTCACAGCTTCTTTAAACACAGCTGCTTTAAACCACCTGGAGAGGTGTCTTCTCTGGGCACTGTGCTTCCTCCACCGCCTCCATGCTGTCACCAGCAGGGTCTGGTGAGTGGGATCAGTGGAAGTGGTCTGGCTGAAAAATAACCATACCAAAAAAAAAAAAAGGTCCATCTGGATAAAACCTGGATGCACCACCTTTGTGGCCAAGTGAGAGCTAGTTCTCGCAAAAGTGTGTGTGTGTGCAATGGGAATGTGTGTTGAAGGGAGCATTGCCCCTTCAACCAGCTCTGAGACTGTCCCTTTAGTTACTGTGATGTGCTTACTGGGGAAAGGGAGGGAGGCATGTGAGAAACACCAGCTCACACTTCAAATTTAAAGAGGACAAAGTTGCCGATTAAAAGATTAAAATTTTATTATACGAAACAGCGCTGAATTGGGTGCACCAAAAATAGATGCACGCTGATCCTTCAGCTTTCAGGTATTTTATACCCTTATTGTGGCCACCTGAGTTTCTGTCTCTCTTCTCATGGGCTGAGAAGTTGGAGCTCACATTCTTCCTGACCGCCCGACCTAATACAGGTTTAGTTTGCACCTTTTTATCATATAAGGCACACACACGCCTACTCTACGAAATCATTATCCTAAGCACACCTTCGATTAGTTGATTACACTACATGTTATTTCACAGTCTTTATTACCATCTACTTGGCAGATTTACTGTCCAAGACTGGTTTCTTTGGCCTTATTGATACTCCCCTATCCTCTGGGTTGCTGTGTGGAAGGCGGTGTTGCGGTCTGTTTCTCTTCCCCCAGATAACGCTCTGCACACAAGGATCCCTTGACAGACCAAGGGCATTTCTGGGGATTGATTGGATACAATTTATTAGACTCTACTATCACTAAGACTCCTTTGTTAGCACAGATACACTAACAAGAAAATATCAATTAGCTGAAGCAAACTTAGCTCATTTCCCACAGGCAGGAGCTAAAATGGCTGGGGTGGCGGCATTTTCAGTGTTTGAATATTGACTCAGTAGGAAGAGTACTGTCTTGAAATGACAGCAGAGGCTGTCTCAGTGGAAAATACTCTGTGCACTGGATTGAAAAACAAAAGTTCTCTCTATTTTCTGGGTGTAAGAGTTTCTATCCTGCTTTTACAAGGGAGGCTAAAAAAGACAGCAGGGAACAGCACAGCAGGAATCAATTCTCAAGTCACTGATGGGTGAGACTGGCAAGTTACTTGGGGAAAGTCATAATCCTAATTAAATGCTGCTATACAGGACAAATAATTGAACAGAGAGACTCTGCAGGTATTTCAGCATGTTGGGAGCAATGGGATCACTCTTGGAGAATTCGAGAAATCGGGGGACTTTAAGCCTTTGACTCTCCCCCGCTGGCCGAGGGCCTGGGAACTGTGCAGAAGTGCTCCCTGCTGACACGGCCTGCGGGGGGGGCTGCCTTCTGCTGTCCTGCATCTGGACAAAAACACTAATTATAACAAGAAGCGCTGGAAACAGCTGAGCCTGAAAAGGCTGTACAGACAGGGTGTGAGAAGAGTCCCATGTCAGGGCAAATGCTATGGCAGAAATGGCCAGCAACCTTAAAACTGAAGCAGCAATCTTAAAAGCAAAATCTATACACGAGAGTGTTCTCGAAAGATTAAGAAAGATCATGTGCCTAATTGGAAGCACATTAAATTTCATCAAGGGAGCTAGAAGTAGCTAATCTTAATGATAAGAATAAAAGCCCTTGCTGAGTCAGAAAGCAAATGTGACTTTGTATACACCCGACAGCTCCAAATGCTCCAGTGGCTGGCCACCTTCTGTTTGGAAATAAACCACTTCCTCAGCTTCTTGCACGTTTACATTGAAGTAACAATTTGATATGCCCACCCAGAAATCTGCTGAGATACTTTCAAAGTACCACTTGTATAGTGAGGTAGATGACCCTCTTTGATACTGGTTTATATTCTTGAGGTAGTGCCTTTGTTCCACTGTTTAGCTTCATTTTAATAATCACAATGATTATAGCTATCTGCTATAGATACTCTTTAGTTCATACAGTCATGAAAATGTTATGTATATATATCTGTAGGTGTCTTGAAAATGAGCAATTATTTGCTTGAATCATTTACCTCAGCCACAGTAAGCAACGTTGTTAATAGTTTGTAATCACTGGGTCCATATGGCAGCAAGATGGTGACTGCATGTTAATGGCTGAAAAAACTTTGTGAAAAGATACACTTTAAGGTTCTGGCAAGTCATTGCAAGTAGGAGAAGGAACACCATGTACGCTTGTAGTAATTTAGGTAAGCAGCAGTATTGTGAAAATTCAACACAATGAAGATCCCTTACTGTAAGGTGTTCATGCTAGATCTCAGCTGCCCTAATAACTCAGCCTTCCTGACTGTTGTGTGTTGGAGAGACCAGCTGCTGATACAGCATACAGCGTGTGGCACTGGTTCAAACAGAAGAAGAATTTCTGCCACTGGAGAAAGGCACGTTTAGTTGTTCATGTCAGTAGATGTTTTCATTCAAAGCATGAACCTTTTGTCACAGATGATCTGTGTTGGGTCGCAGCATGGTGAGTGTGGATGAGGACTTCTAAGCTGTGGTGGAAGATGCATATAGCATGGAGTAGCAACCTTCCCCCAACTCTGTGGTGCTATGCAGGGAGTGCTGCTTTGTGGTTTATGGCCAGGGAAGCCCTGAATTGTGACAGCCACCTCTTGAAGGGGAAAAGCCAGAGATTAGTACAGTATTAATCAATGCTTACCAGTGACACAAAGAGCTTTAGAAATATACTTGGTAAGTACTTGGCTACCCAGAGGTTAGGGATATTTGATTTAAGCATCTCCTTCCTTCCTCCCCCCCCCCCCCCCTCCAGTTTGGAAATTTGAAAGTCTGTAAATATACTACTCTCTCCCACACACCCCAACATCTCCTGCCTTTCTGGGACGCCATTAGATTTGTTAGTATGCTTAAATGGTTTAATTAAAATCTTTTATGGTCAACTGCAATAAAGTGTCTTCTGTCAGTGCAACATGTCTTATGCTAATGATACTTCTGGTTGACAGACTGTTGTAGGGACAGCTACAAAGATCAAGAGTAAATTAATTTGAGACGTTTGATTTCCTTTACCTATCATGAGCTGAACAGGTAGGGCTGTTAGAAAGAAGCAAAGGAAAAGGTGCTTTGAAAGTTTCTCCAAGATGTCCTTTGGTATTATATGACAATTTAACAATATAATGACCCATTTGTCAAGTGATGTATATCTGTGTAATACATGTTAAACTATTAGTTGTATTTCAGTAGGAAAAAGGAGATCTAGCTTTGGATATAGGACTCATTGTATCAGCTAGGTTAAACAAAGTTGTCAATGTTTATGTGCATATATATATGTAGATAGATAGATAGATAGATAGATACTGTGCAGTCTCTCACAGTATCCTCCTAGAGAAACCAGCTGCTCATGGCTTAGATGGGAGTACTCTCTGCTGGGTTAAAAACTGGCTGGCCCAGGGAGTGGTTGTGAAGGGAGTTAAATCCAATTGGTGGCCGGTCATGAGTGGTGTCCACCAGGGCTTGGTATTGGGGCTGCTTCTCTTTCACATCTTTATCAATGATCTGGATGAGGGGATCGAGTGCACCCTCAGTAAGTTTGCAGATGACACCAAGTTGGCTGGGAGTGTTGATCCGCTGGAGGGTAGGAAGGCTTTGCAGAGGGATCTGGATAGGCTGAGAGCAGCAGGATGAGGTTCAACAAGGCCAAGTGCCAGGTCCTGCCCTTGGGTCACAACAACCCCCTGCAGCGCTCCAGGCTGGGGGCAGAGTGGCTGGAGCTGCCTGGCAGAAAAGGACCTGGGGGTGTTGGTCGCCTGTCGGCTGAACAGGAGCCAGCAGTGTGCCCAGGTCGCCAAGAAGGCCACCAGCATCCTGGCCTGGATCAGGAACAAAGTGGTGAGTAGGACTTGGGAGGTGATCATCCCCCTGTACTGGGCACTGGTGAGGCCCCACCTCAAGGGCTGTGTCCAGTTTTGGGCCTTTCACCACAAAAAAGACATCGAAGGGCTGGAGCAGGTCCAGAGAAGGGCAATGGAGCTGGTGAGGGGTCTGGAGCACAAGTCTTGTGAGGAGAGGCTGAGGGAGCTGCGGGTGTTCAGCCTGGAGAAAAGGAGGCTGAGGGGAGACCTTCTTGCTCTCTACAACTCCCTGAAAGGAGGTTGTAGCCAGGGGGGGTCGGTCTCTTCTCCCAAGGAACAGGCCATGGGACAAGAGGAAATGGCCTCAAGAATGGCCTCAAGTTGTGCCAGGGGAGGTTTAGATTAGATATTAGGAAAAATGTTTACACTGAAAGGGTTATTAAGCATTGGAGTGGGCTGCCCAGGGAAGTGGTTGAGTCATTATCCCTGGAGGGATTTAAAAGATGGGTTGACATAGTGCTTAGAGACATGGTTTAATGATGTGTTGTTGTTTTTTTATCAGAGTTAGGTTGATGGTTGGGCTAGATGATCTTAAAGGTCCCTTTCAACCTGTACAGTTCTATGATTCTATGATTTCTCTGCAGAATATTGGTACATAAACAATATAGTATTTGTGGTTTTTCTACTTCTGTATTGCTGCTTGTTCTTTATACACAAACATTTGTTTATTTTGATTTCATGCTGAACCTGAATACTTATTTAAGGTCCTTAGGCACCCAGTGTGCACCTCATTCCCTTCCCTTTCAGCACTATGAATCTTTGAAAATGTATAGATCAGTCTTCTTTCTTTGACGCTTGATGTTAGCCAAGGAAGTTCATGTCTATATCTGAAGTTCTCAAAGCTTCTAAGTGTTCAGACAGCATAATCTGGATCTTGGTATGTTCTGCATTGATTTTATAGCATTAGATACTATTCAGGAAACAGACTTCCTTTTGGCTCTTTCTTGAAGTGACCTGAGTTATCTGTGAGCAAGGCAATTAAAAAATGGGTTATAAAAAGATGCCAAATGTCATTGAAATTAGTGTTCTGCTATACATAAGTGTATGTGACTCTCTTTTAGAAAAAATCTGTTTCTACCATTTTTTAAAATTTAAATTACAGTAGTCAGCAAGTGTGGTTCTTGTAGTCAGCAAGTGTGGTTCTTGTATTGAAAGAAATTGTAGGATGCATATTTAAAATGTCTAAAAATAAAAATCTTTGTTTCAAGGCTTTACAAGTCAGTGACCCAACATCTTGTTGACAACCAAGTTTAAACGCTTACAAGAAATTCCAACTTTTCACTGAGATACAGACACTGTTTCCTTTCCTGGCAGTTCATGAAACATTAACATTTGAATTTCAGTCCAGTACCATCTAACCATTTTAGAGCATTATATCTTTAAATCTATTAGCAAGCTTGTGCAGAGTTTAGAGTGGGAGGCAAAAAGGAAAAGCAGCATGTTTTCTTTGAGAAAAGCTGAGCTTTGAAAGCTACTGAAAGTTCTGGAATGTTAAAAGACAAACCAGATGAGATACACTAATGGGCAAAGAGCAAGAGAAGAGGTCAAAACTCTGCATGCAAGTGTCCTTTCACATCCTAGCAATTTCTGAAGATTCACATGGCTTCAAAAATAAACTCATTCCAGGGATACAATACACATATTTGCAACCAGTTCTAATATTAGTCTGTCATTATAATGGTATCTGAAAGCCAGTGATATTTATGCTAGCACAAAAGAGACTAATATGTTAATTTTAAATTAGTATCCCAACCCCAGTTGCCTTGTGCGTGGGAGTAGTTTCTTTTTAGGAAATGTCTCTGTTGGTTGACTTTTTCTCTCCCTTTCTCACCCTTCAACCACTGACTAATACTGAAATTTAACTTGTAATCGAAATGGAAATATTCATTCTATGCCATTTAAAATGCTTTAATCAAGGTTTTAAGCCAATTTATATTGCAGAGTGACTTGTCTACATGCAGAAAGAAACTAGAAATCCAATGAACATTGAGCACTAGTATAAAAATCATATGCTGCTCTCTAAGTGATTTGATGGATTTGTGCAAGTTAAGAGGCACTAATGGACAATGATCATATAATATAAAACAGCCATCCTTACAACTAGGCACATACACTTGTAAAACAGGAAAAGAGAAAAACATTTGAATGTCGATACAGGTCAATTAATTAAATATCAAATGTTAACAAATTTTGCATGTGTATTAGAAGTTAATCCACCACTGTACTGAAAGGTTTATAATGAGTTACGTATCAATGTGAATCCAGTCCTTATTTAAGTGACCACAAGCAAAATAAAATAACTTTATTGGATAAAACCAGTCAATTTTGATTACGTAAATTTCTTCCATATTTCAATAAATACTGTAAGTACTATTCGTGATTACGTAAATTTCTTCCATATTTCAATAAATACTGTAAGTACTATTTTTCAGCATTGCTTTCCACATTCACTTTAGCGACTAAAGCTACTAGCAATGATTATATCACTTCAATTATAGGATACAGTCATTTCTGGTGCAATTAAAATGTGAAAATGTAAAAAAAAACCATCTTAATAAATTAAGATGGCCACAGATCTAAAAAATCTAAATTTTATCTTCACTTATTTTTTGCAGTATCGGAAGGGAAGGGAGAACAGGTTTTAAACTTCAGACATGCAGACTTAGAAACCAAAATCCATTTAGAAATTTCTCCTTATAAATTAATGAAATAACCCATAATGGTTATTATGGTGTGTACCTCCTACAAAAGCCTAAACAAAAGTATTGTATTTCTACTCCAGAAAAATAAAACATTAAGTAATAAGAGTCCATTATCTTTTCCTTTATTACTCTTTAACTGTACTGGTTTTTACATGTGACTGTAATATACTGGCATAGTATGACCACATGCCTTCTAAGGTACTTAAAAGTTTTGTTTTCCTTATTTTCTTGTATTGCAGTACCTGCTGAGCAAAGACCCTGGCATTTCCCATTCTAACATGTTTGTAAAATGAATAGTGCTTCCCATTGTTATCTGTATGTAAGAGTGAATCTCCGTTCAGATGTGTATGTGAGCACACGTGTTCAGATGACGGATGTTGGGACAGTTGTTGACCTTCTGACTGACAGCCAAGCTTATGTGGAGTGTCTGTGGATCTGGATACCATTTAGCATGACAAAAGTAGCTCTTCTTGGCTCTAGCTGATTAAAATTCATATCCAAGATTGCATGAATATGGGTTACTTCAAGCTGAAACTCAACAAAGACAAAATCATATTGAAGAAATTCTTGGCCTTGGGACCATATTTCATGTTACATTGTGGAAATCTAGCTATTGTCTGCAAATGTCAGATTATACCCATTTTATCTCTGCTGCCCAAATGGATATTCTCCCATTTGGAACCAACGTGGTGGTTTGTGTTATAATGAAAAACATAGGAAAATATGAAAAAAAAAAATATCTCCTATGACCTCCTCAGTTTCTTATGCTCTTGAATTTATTCATGAGCATAGTAACAAAAATCCTTTAAGACCCAACAAAAAATATAGCACTACACTGTAAAGTTCAAGAATAGGAAGAAATTCTTCAAGAAAGGAAGAAACGGTAACACCATAAATAATGCATGCTGCTGTTCTAAAATAGACTGAAATTTTGTTGGTAGGGGACTTTCTGTTAGGAAAGTGTATATGCCATGACCAAATACAACCCCAGGCTTTGGGGATGGTACCTTCCTCCTTACAGATTTTATTTGCTTTTCTCCCTATTGTCTCTTCAAAATTCAGGACTGTGTTTGTGCAGATGCATTTCAGATACTCTGTGAACCACCTGAATCAAAACCATTCAAGTAAAAGGTTGATTTTTTGAGGATTTTCTAGTCCAGTAAAGAGTCTTGTTCACTTACAAGATGATGCTGGCACATACAGACATTTCTCTAATCTGTTTTTTATATACTACAGAAGCCAGACAATCTAACACATCAATGAAGCATTGCATTTCCCCCTTCATCAGGAAGTAGGGGTTTAAGGCAAATGTCAACATTTTCCTTGTAGAGTTCTGAGTAATTGAAAGAGATTGTCAACTATAAATATCAAATATACATTTATAATCTAGTGCCTGTGTGTTTTTTGAATACAAAAATTGTACAACCTGTATAGTTAATTGTTTCTATCTTATCCTCCAGTCAGATGGTTAAGCATCTTGCCTACTCGTATTATGCTGATCAGATGTTGTTTTAGTATTCTGGGACTTTTAAGTAAGTTTAATGGAAAATCAAGTTTTTACTTTATCAGGGTCATACCATGACAAATCAACCTCGGGCATTTGTATGGTTTTAATAGTTCTCAATCTTACACTTTTCACAGTCTGTGTTGCAATGAATGCAGACAATAACACTTTTAAAAATTGTAGATTGCATTAAGGTAGCCAGGGAGAAAATAGTTAAACTGTTAATTGAAAAAGCCCAGCTGCACCTGAACAGTGGAGGAAATAAAAAAAAAAGCACAAAAACAAAATAAAAGCATTCTATGCAGGCATGAAGAATATTAATTAACAATTTCAAATGTCTTTCAGAGGAATTTTATGCCTATTTGTTTACTAATGCAAACTCAAATACTTAGGTAATAGTACCTACAAGAAACCCAGTGCCTTACAAGTAGAAGCTGTGGTTCTGTATGTGCCACGCTGATGTGAATTTTAGCTAGATTTTACCTTTCAGTATTCCAGAGGCCTGAAGTACGTTAAATGAATGAAAGTCTTATTCTTCTAAACACTGGTTTTATGGGACTTCTGGGAATTCTAATTTCTTTCCAGTATGCCTCTTTCTGAGAGCCAGAGTGAAATGTGGTTTTCCAGCAATGCAACCCAAACTTCAAGCCAGATTCCCTGACGATAAAGTCTGTGCTTATGCACAGAATTGGCACTGGGAAAACTCAATAATGAAAGATCTCTGCATTTGCTTTTTTTATTGTTGTTGTTTTGTTTTTGTTTTTCCTTATTGTGGGCAAATTCCATTAGTTCTTAGATATGAAGAGGTTGAAAAATATTTAATGGTGTCCTCTGAGCCATTCTAGGAATGGCTGCAAGCTTTCTTTGCTCTTAACAGTATGTTGGTAACTGACAGGTTGTGCAAGCCATCTGCTGATCATTTTTAATTAAAGACAATATTGCACTGAAATTTAGCAGTCACTACATCTGTAGCAATCTACAGGTTTGCTGTTCCTGTTTTGTTTGCTTCTCCCCCAGGCATCATGCTTATTCTGAGCAGATGGCATCAGGTAAAAGAAAACAGGATGGCTTCATTTTACTAAGGGAAACCCCTTGACACTTGGTAACTTGGTCTTTATCTGACTCATTGTTTCTTGTTTCTATAAATTTGCAGTGCAGACTTTATGGATGTTCATTTTAGCTGTGTTAAGCTTTTTAATGCAGCCATAGCAGCTCAGTCAGCATTTGCAAAATGTGCACAGGTTGTTGTGCGTTATAGCTAGCTTCCAGGCTACAGGCATGTCTTTGTGAAAAATTTACCAGCAGAACTGTCCTGGCATAATCATCCTCGTGTAACACCCCTGTGGCTGTCTTATTGGGAATAACAGTGTACTTTTTTCCTTTGGTTCATGCCACTTTACATTTAGTAGCTTTATAATAGCAATATCCAGACAGGTTTAGTTTTTTCAACAAAAGTATACTTCTTTCTCTGCTCTTTTATGAAATTAAAGTTCCTTTGATACTTACTTTTTAATAATTATTTCTAGCTATCTTTCATTTTTACAATTAGGACTCCAATTAGTTCTGCTTTGATTCATCAGGAATTGCAGTTTGAAATCCTTGGAATTTATCTAATTTTGGCACTGGCATCACACATGGACCCAAGTAGTATATTAATATCTGGGGCCTTTCCAGGTTCCGTCTGTTTGGAAGAGAAACTTACTCTAAAGCCAGCTGTATTATTTAATGCAATCCTGTATTTACATAGACAATTGATGAAGTCCACCCTTCCTGAACCCAGTGGAAATAAACAAATTAAAACTTAAGACTCTCCCTGGCTTGTTCCCAAGGAGACCTTTCTCCCTGCTATATTGTCTGGTTCTCACAGGATTTCCTTGTTTTCAGTGGAATTGTATATATTCACCTCTCACGCCTTCTCATGAGACTCAGTAATATTCAGCTGGTTTTAGCCTTTGCTGCAGAAAGAAGTATTTTCCCAGAAATATCTTCCAGGCTAAGAGCATCATGGTCCCCCTCATCAAGATAGTAAAATCAGTGCAAGTGTATTATCCTTTGCAACTCCTGGTTTAGTTACATTGAGATTGCATCTGCTTTGACTTTATTGTCAACTTCTTTTCATTTTCATGATGGTAAGCAATGATAGAGTTTCAAGTTTAGTCTGGCCAGTGAGGTCCATATATGTGTAACCTAATTTCCTTACTGCTCTTCTTCTATTACATGGTTACTATATTTCTAGTATTTCTTTTATTCTTAAAAAAAAATACTATGTAGAGAAACTCTACAGCCATTGTAAATTGATGTTGTAAGAGTAAACTGTCTTAGAAATTAAAATTTCTAATAAAAAAAAGATTTCTGAGACAGAAACTGGATCCCCCAAAAGGACATAAGTTCTTTACTGTTTCCGTCATTTCTCAGGGAAATTCTCACTGTTTTTTTTTCAATTTAGTTCTTTGTTAATAGAAAAGCATGAAGTGTAACTTCCTCAAAATCTCCAACAAGGCACAGTTGGCTAATGCTTTCCAACTGCTCTAAGCTTGAGTGACATTCAGACAAAGACTGTCTATAATTGTCTAGTAACTCACAATATGCTTGCCGACCAGTGTGTGGGGTTTGGTTTTTTTGTTTTTTTTTTTTGTAAGATCAGTATTGTACAGAAGATAATCAATGAACTTGGCTTTTCAGTATCAGCTTCCCACGTTCACCTGCCTCTTCAAGCATCAAATAGAGTGGAGAATTAGGAATTTATAGCCCTGTATTAGAAACAGCTATTATGAAAGCAAAAGTACTAAATTGTGATTTTAGGGATTCCGGAAGATTTCTTAAATGGTTAGCAGCTGGTATTTAACAACGGGAGAGTGCTACAGTTTCTGGCTAGATTTTAAAAAATGATCTACAAAAAATGTCTACAGTGCCATGACAGTTGCATGACTCAAGGTTGAACAATTTAAACTTCAAAAATATTTTAGTATTGATAAATCCCTCTGTTTGATACAAAATGGAACTTACATTTGACATGTTGTGCAGGAAGTCCCCCCCAAGAAGTTTTGTGTTACTTAAGTGATGAGCTGTAGGATAATTATTTTCTGCAGCATTCCCCTAATTTCTGACAATATTCTTTCTTTGGAAAAATTAAAAAGATGAGTGTCCTTGCTGAAACCACATGGGCAACAGAGGCACATCTGCTGCACTGGTGGTTACACACTGCGGTAAACGTGCAGCGTGCTGCCGACAGCTTTGTTTTCCAGGAAATGTACCTCACAGTGTGTCCTGGTTTGAGGTAAAACAGAACTAATTTTCTGTTCAGTAATTTTACTTTTTTAGCTAGGCCTCTTCTGACTAACTAAACTCTGAAATTAACAGCATATTGTTCAGAAACTGTTCACTCTCACAGTGATAAGACCTGATTATACCAAGGAATGGTGTGCAGAGAGGCCCCTGCTTATACTTATTGCTATAACAACCAAGGTCAGGTAAATTTGTTATTTGCCCTGTTGGAGGGTCGGAAGCAGAAAAACGTAGAGGGGTCCCACCTGTAGGGAGGAACGGACAGGACAGGTGACCCAAACCTGACCAACAGGGTGTTCCATCCCATCCGCATCATGCTCAGTATAAAAGCTGAGGGATCAAAGGGTCAACTCTCTTCCTTCAATGGCCGACGTCCGAGGAGGACCCTGTCTGTTCGTCTGCCTTTGATCCTGATCCGAGCGTTCCTGACTCCAGAGCTGGAATCTGGCTCCTGTCCATCACTGAGTCCAGCCTGGGACTTTCCCCTGCACCAGCCGGTGACGTGATCGTCATCCTGGGAGCTGGATACGGTTTTGTATATACTGTATACATTTTTATTTTATTTTATTTTTTTCCTTATTTCATTATTTATTTATATTTTTATTAAAGTAGTTTAGTCTTTTTATAAACTCATAGTTTTTTTTATCCCCCTCTTCCTCTCCTCTCTTTTCCTTAGGGGGGGGGAGGGGCCATCTCTCGTTCTGGTTGGTCAATTCGGTCAAAACCACGACACAGTGAGGCCCACCAGGAGGGCAGCATGCTGCCCGCCCCAGAGGGGCACGGACTCTCTGAATTTTGGCGTATCTCACTGATACAAAAAAGCCTGCGCTGCATATGCCTAAGGTGTGGGTGTTATGGCAGAGAAGCAGAGGTTTGGATCAGGAGGAGTTCTACGGTGAGAAGAAGGACGGACCTGCATTTAACCATCATTGTAACATCAAGGAGACATGCGGAAATGCTGTACATGCGTCGCAGGACAATTTTACTCTGTGGCCATGCAGTTTTAAACAAAGTGACCCTGCACACACGTGAGCAGCTGTGTTCTAATGAATTTGGATTCAGAGGATTGGATTGGAGGACTGGAGCCCTTGTTAACATGAACGGCAGATACAGCACCTAATGCATCCGGAAAACAGCTTTGTTGAGCAATGGAGCCAAGCAAATGTAATTTCTCTGCAGTGCATAAATACATTATAACCATTATTTTACCTTTAAAATAGATCTTAAAGGCCTTTGACTTCAATAGCTACAGAAATGGAATTAGTGGTAGAGGAATCATACCAGTTCAAGATGTTATTCTGTTCCTCTCGTCTAATTAGCTGCAATAAATTAACCACAGTCTTATGTAAAAAATTCTACAGAGGTCAACAAAGGAAGTTATCAGATTTTTTTCAGGCATTGTTCTGGGTATCTGTCAGCTCTTATTATAAAATTAATGAAGAATTCTGTACTAGTAAATGTTCTTAATCATGCAAGTTTTATGAAAAAGCTTTTACATAAACAATGGCTTTAAAATATGTATTTTCTTAAAAACCCCAACAAAACAAACCAGACCTCTCTAGGTTATATTTCATGAGACATTCTTTGCCACAGTTGTGTGTTAATGGCTGATTCTACATATCTCTACTTTCTCCAAAGGGAGAGAAGGGCTGCCTGAGATTTCTGTTATGCAGTGGGGTTCCTCAAGTCCGAGACGTAAATCAACCCAATAAAATGGGAAACCAGAAAAATTGATGAAGTGTGTATGAAGAAAGACAATGTCGGATGATTTCCTAGTGCTGTAAGGAATACAGGCCTCATGCTGAAATCTGCTTGAATGATAGCTCTTATGAAATATTTGCTTACCAAGAAATGAGATCCATTCATGCCTAGTTTTTCTACAACCACAGCAGATTCAGGCATTCCAAACTGAGGTAAGAAAAAACAGAATTATTGCAATAGTATGAAACTTGACATTTGTAAACAAAATAATTAATATTTTCATGCTCAAATACTTGGCATTGTGGAAATCTTTATGCTATATTTCTATAATTAGAAAAAGAATATTGGACAGAATAGCAGTAATGCTAAGAAATAGATAGTGACTTCCACATAAGAGATAAGACACCTTTTTCTTAGGAAGAAAGATTACAGGGGATAAGGGCTGATAAAATCATGAATGGAGTAGACAAGAAGAAATTATGAAGCATCAAATGTAACATTAACGGAACAAGGAGCACAACTGAAATATACTGTGGATCTTTAATTGCTATGACATAAAAGGAGGCCAGCATTAGAAACAGGTTAAAACATAGTTTGTGACAAAAGTGATCAGTAGGCATGCAGTCACCTCAGGAAATGGTTATACCACTGCCTACTGGGAAATGAAGGCTATATAAATATAAGAGAAAGCTCTGTTGTTACATGCCTGTTTACCAGCCCCCTGCATGCACTGGATGCTACTTGGCTTCAGCAGTAGATATTTGGGCTAAGCGTGTCTTGCAGTCCCCATGATAGATGGGCATTGCTGGAAAGAATTCAGGTTCAGGAACAGGATTTATTTTCTGGAACGTGGTTGTGGTGGTGGTGGCTTTTAAGAAAGTTGATGTTGATTAAAAATGAAAATGAAACAGGAATGTCCAGAAGTAGTATCTCTTTATGACAGAAACTCAATAGTAATTTGGAAAAAAAATGAACACATTGGATTCCCTTTATTAAAAAGTAGGATATTTTCAGCCACGCTCCGTTCCTTACTAAAAATCTTACTGTGTGTTTGACAGTTTCACCTGGTTTTTCAACTGTTTTGCATGGAAAGTGGGAAAAAATTTAGAAATCTTTTCTTTAAGGATGTACCACTCTTGAAATGAGTTTCAGTATTTGTAATGCTTAGCTGTAAATTTCTGTAGCAATAATAACCAACTTGGACACTAACAGAGAAATACTGATGAAAATAAATTATTCTCATAGCAATATTTATGCTGCTTTTCTAATGTAATTATTTCTAGAATACTTAAACTCATCATGCCTAAAAACATAAAAGTGTATTTTATCTACTTTTTTGACATGAAAATTTCATATTCAGGCAGGTTTTTTTTTGGCCTATAAGCCACTATGCTTGAGTTTATAAATTGTTCATTTATACTATGATTGGGAGAGCGCTGCTTGTTTGCAATACAGAATAGATCACAGCTCAAAGCAGGGCATTGCTGTGGGTGTTGGACCAACACCTGGTTGTGGAGTGTATTAATTTGACTAATGACTATGTGAATAATGACAGGACCAGAGTAAATGGTCTGAAGTTGGGGCAGGGGGGGGTTAAATTAGATATTAGGAAGAATTACTTTACTGAGTGAGGAGTCAGCCACTGGAACAGCCTGCCCAGAGAGGTGGTGGAGTGTCCATCTCTGGAGGTGTTTAAGAAACACGTAGACGTGGCACTTCAGGGCATGCTCTAGTGCCCGAGATTGTTGGTTTGTGTGTGTTTGTGTGGGTTCTTTTGTTTTGGTTTTTTTTTGTGGTTGGACTCAATGATCTCAAAGGTCCTTTCCAACCATGAAGATTCTGTGACATCAGTTGCACTGATGTTGCTGGAGAGTAAAGAACCAAGGTAATGCATGGTTTCTGCTCTTGGCTTTTTCCGATCTATTTCAAGTTATTGGCTTTATGTCCAGTTATTGGCTGTGATGAGCTGGTTTTGTGCATTGGCTTATGGCAAGGATGTAACTTTTGTGTAAGGGAAAATTTGATGTTTTCACATGGTTAGCTTGTAAGACAAGCAGACATCTCACTACCGGTATTTAGTGAAGACCTCTCAACATCTCATTTTCTTACATAGACTCCATAGCATTAAGATCAGTTCTGAACAGAGGGACTAGCCTACATGGCAAATGGAGACTAAGTAGATAAACTCTGAATGCAACATCAAGTATCTCAGTGGTTTTGCAATCATTGCATAGATGCAAGATAACAGGGAAGTACATGCACATGACACGTGACTAACAAGTTTCCATTATTATCTATGCTTGTTTATGAGGAAAAAAGCAAAATCAATAGGGTTAATTTTTTTTTTCATCATGAAGTTATTCACTACTGAAGTTATTCAGTGCAGAATGGCTAGTTAATAACTTCTGTACTTACAACACACACTGTTAAGGAAATGCTAAAATTGCACTGTACATATGTACATATACCTTATACATATATATTATGGTGTCAACCTCAGTATACCTCTTCTAGAAGACCCAGGCTCAGTCACAGCACATAAAAGCTGATGTGGCTTTCCTGAACTGCTGAACACTATTGTGTTCTGTTCAGTGCTCACTGCTTGTCTGCTATCTTGTACACCTATATCACACAGTATTCAAACCTCCTCTGAACTCAGAATGATTTTTTTTTTTTTATTCTGAGCTGTTTTACAGCACTCTTCTTAAAATTGTCCTAGTTCTTCAGAAACATTAACTGCTTCTTCTAAGACCACCCTCTGAGATGAAAACTTCATTAGTGAGGGGAGTTGACATGCATGAGAAATAAAACTCATACAGTGTCCAGTGGTTTTGGACGTCTAACTACAGCTCTTTTGGATCTGTGAGATATATATGTATATCTGCATATTCAATATTTTGGCATTTTTACCTTATGAGCAGAGCTGCCACTGTGGTTGCAACCCCCACCTTTCATCACTTCTGTAAATCAGAGCCTGGAATTTCAAGGCAAGCACTCAGGGAATGTCATGTTTTTTCTGGGTGGCTTGCATGGCTTCAGGCAAAAATGCTGAGCTGGGGCAGTGACAGAATCTGATATTTCAAGGCTGAATTAAATCAACATTGCCATTAATGCATTCTCTCTTTTTCAGCAAGCCTTGGCCTTGTGCACCTTACAATTTCTATAACGGCCCAGAGCAGTGCACAAAACATACATGTTTCTCTGCATTGAAAGAGACAGTTTTTTATGAATGGAAAAGGCAGCACACAAAGAAGCAAATACAGACTATCATAATGCATATGTAAAAGGCGGTAAATTCAGGTTATAGAGCTAATCCCACTTCTGTCACTTTCAACACTGACTACTTGTTTCTGCAACCATAAGAGCACTGTTTTAGGGTTCATGTATGTGTATGCCCAGTCTGTGTGCAGGGGGATCCAGCACAGCCCGCCCGGAGCATTGGCTGTCTGTGGGAAGGATGGTGGTACCCGGTGCTCAGGCTCTGAACAGCTCTGTATGTGGTGGCCCTGGGAGAGCAGCTGTTGCTCCCCAGTACTTGTCCTTGATAGACAGAATGGCCAAGCACTTAAAGCTTGTTATACTGTAGTAATTAGATCACTTAGCTGCTTTAATCAGTGGTGTGAGTGTAAGCATGGGCATTAATAGCTTTTTATAAAGTTGAAAGTACTGAACAAGTACTTCTCTGAACAAGTATGAAGCCAGTAGTTATGGTGTGCCTGCTGAAATCTCCCTGGAAGCCTCCAAGTTGTTGAACAATTGTTACTAATTTTTTGTCTTGTATTCTGCTGTAGAATTACAGGGTACTTTAAAATCATTATATCTTCTATTAATTAGTCCGATTTCCTTTAAGCTGAAAGGCTTTGAGCTAATTAATCCTCTCAGTAGCTGTTCACAGTAATAATTTGCAGTTTAACTGACATGTTATCATTACGGTATGAAGCAATTCCATGGAACAGATTAGCTTGCTCAGTGTGGGGACAATGGTCCACCCATGATACATCTGCATTGTAAAACTGTTGTGGGTTGTCTTTTTTTTTAAATTGTACATGCATGAGCATATGTGTTTATGCAAAAGGCAAAATGGAAAAATAATAACAAAAAACCCAAACATTTTAAATTTTGGCCTACTCTTTCTGTGGCTACAAATGGAACTCTTATAGAAACACTTCATAATGCTATTATTTTCCTTGAAAAAGATTGTGTGCTCCTTCAAGTGAAAAGGATAAGAAACCTTAATGACAATGAATTGGTGTAAAGCAGGTACTGGAAAAGATAGGTGCTTCTACAGTTAGAAGTAGGATGAACACAAGACAGAAGAATCCTATATATCAGATTATATAGAGAAACCTGCATTAAAAAAAAAAAAAAGGAATGTAAAATGAGACTATATTTCAAAATGCAGTGAATGGACTTCATTGTGTAAGTTAGTTACAGGTAGAAGTTTAAAACCTGAGTCACAGTTGCAAGGAAAAACCTGATATCAAAAAAAAGATTTATCATGGAGGATACAGTTTACGTATCTTGGAGGACATTATTCCAGTAGTGGCAGGATGACTGAAGACAAGCTTGGAATATTTTGTGCAATTCAGGTTATTTTACATATACTAGGAAGGACATTGCAGAACTAGGAAAGGTACAAGGAGACAAAGGAATGATTAAAATAAAACCAAACCAACCTTGAGTACCTTAAAATTAAGCAACATCTAGCAACTATTGTGGGTATATATGCATTGAGAAGAAAAGATGACAGTAAACTCCTATTGACGAGCTGTAAATTTTGAAGTGATATTCATATATAAAAAGGTGACCCACTCTCAGTGAAATGGTTATTTCTTCCCAGCAGGAAATAAATTTGGGCATGAAATATCTTTTCTATTATAAGAAATATCTCTGCAAGCAAACATTTTTATATGATTTGCCATGTAGGAGATCTTAGCTAGCAGCTTCTACCATGAAATAAATTTCTATTAAAAAACAGGAAAGCACCAAGAAACTTACTTAATAAGTTATTGGGGTGACAATTGCTGGCTAATCTATTTTCAGTACTTTTGAACATCTGTGCTAGATTTAGGACAATATATCTGTTTTTCAGAGGTAAATGCAGTAAGAGTTTCTGTTAGCTTAATACAGCCTGAACAGTCTTAAGTACTGCGTATACATTCAGTACCTGTCTTAGGAGATTTGCAACTTGAAAAGCTGTCCAATTCTTGAATTCTTCGTGAGATGGTAGTTTTGTGGCCATGTTGCTATCCAGTGAGACAGACTTGATCTATTTGAGTAATACTCAACTGTTGCTTCATTGTTTTTTTACTGAGCTGATGTAGAAATCCTAGGAGGAAGTCCTTTTGGCAACTTTTTTCCTGTTTCCTCACTTAAAGTGAAGGCCTACAAAGGGTGATTTAGGAAGTATCAGTATTCTTCTATGAGTGACTCCAGTATTAGGAAACTGTAAGTTATTATATCAACATATGCAGATAACTGTCATTACTGAAATCACTGAAATTCTGCTGAACTTTGGCATATAAAATATTTCTGAGTCATCAGCATCTCAGATATTTAAATATGGAAACTATTTTTCATATCTATTACAAAACTAATTACTGATAGCTTTCTCTTGCCTACCTTGAATTTATTGATCCAGGTGCTTGGCTCTGCCTTCAGATTGCATTTGACTTGCTTTTGGGTTTTGACATATTGTGATGTGATGTGATGTGATGTGATGTGATGTTTAGACAGATAAAATAGAGTTCAGTTGCAGAACTTTTACTTCCATATTTTCTCTTCATTTTTATGTCAAGCCTAGACATCATACTTTCGGGCTTAAATAAATCACTCAATTTGGTGATGTCTGATCTAAAAATTTGGGGGTTTTTTGTTTG
Organism: Calidris pugnax; assembly: GCF_001431845.1. NCBI lineage: Eukaryota > Metazoa > Chordata > Aves > Charadriiformes > Scolopacidae > Calidris > Calidris pugnax. Next base: position 282,981 of record NW_015090781.1, read on the forward strand.
ATTTGTTGGTTTGGGTTTTTTTCTCCTGTCATTATTATTACTGCTAAAGAACAATTTGTCAACAAATTAATTCCAGTGCTATGTTATCTTTTCAAAAGACAGGGCTAACATAAAATGTTTGTACTGAGTCAAACCTAAGCTTATCCAGCCCAGCATCTTCTTTTCTGTGGTCAGAAATGAACTACCCAGGAAAGTGTACAGAGACACGGCAAGCAGCTAAGACTTCCACAGTATTCTCCCACTCTCTAGCCAGTTTGAACTCATGGACTTACTCACCTGGATATGGTTTCTAGACACGCTGCGTGCATATATATCTCACTTATATACCAATGATTTCCAGGTTTGGAGCCATGACCATTATCCTTTAAGGAGGGAGATGCGCAATGAACTGGGCAGGCACAGCCAGGAATTGCTCCTGGGCTGCAGGAGGAGGAAGACAGATGTTTTCAGTGGGGCCTGGAGCTCAGATAAAATCATAAAAACATAAAATGTTTAGAATTGGAAGGGACCTTAAAGATCATCTTGTTCCAACCCCCCTGCCCTGGGCAGGGACACCTCCCACCAGACCAGGTTTCTCAAAGCAAGTCAAGAAGGAGCAGAGCCCAGGAGGCAGAGGATGAGCCCTTCTGCTCCTTCCCACACCTCTCCAGCCATCTCCCCTGGGCTGCATCCCTCCCTGGTCCCAGCACTTCCCAAGGCAGAACGCACCTCCCCTTGAGCGCCTGCTCAGCGGCACATGCCATCCTTAAATTGGAGACGGGAGCAGGGAGCATATTCCAAAATGGAGCAAGGGGGGAAAGTTTGAGAGACATTGCTCTGTAGAACGGGCAATAAAATTGCAGAGATCCAGCTGCTGAAACAAACCCAGATTATTTTGCTCAGTAGTTCTGAATCACCACAACAGTCGAAATATGAAAGCTTCCAGAAAAGGCCAGAGACCAAGGAATGACATATTCTGCTTTCCTGTGTCATTTCCCAGTGCAAAATGTTTATGGGGCACATGTTTAAAGATTAGTATGGGTTGAACTGTCTCATCTACTATCCTTCTTCCAATTTCCCTGTATGTATTGCTGCTGTTAGATTTACTGACAGGTCAGTTGTTGCCACTGAACAGTCTTCACTCTTTACTGTCTTGTGACTTTGCAGAACATTAAATCTGGCAAAACTCAGCTCCTGGAATTTCAGAAATGCAGAATTGAAATAGAAGCTGTTGAGTCTTTAACTTTGCTTCTTCAGGATAATCTCCAGGCTCCTGGCTGTACACACTACAAGAAAAGTTATGTTGTATTTCATACTGTTTTGGCTGCGAATTGTTCCAAGGTGGACAACATCTCCCTGGATGACAAGGAACAGGAGAGTGTTGCATGCATTCCTTAAGAAATTTTGTGTGCCTAGTTTGAGTGCAGGAGTAATTGTGTCAGTAGCAGGGTCCTCTTGTGTGGTGGAGGTGGGAAGCAGCCAGGTGGGAGATGCGTGTGAGTTACTGGTTTAATGGCTGCTTGGAGGAAACAACAAAATAACAGATGGCATCAGCTATGAAACATGAAGAAAGTGAAGCACAGCAATAGTGTTATTTCTGCAGTACAGGCTAAGTTTGGTTACTGAGTAGGTGTAAGGAGTTCTAGTTTAGAACATCTCAAAGGCAGTTTAAAAATAGTTTTTTAAGGATTTTGGAATTCAGTGCATGCTGCTAGCAGCAGCTGCTCCTCTTCTCACCAAAGGCTCAGTGGGCCACCAGCCCTTTCAGAAGCACTGACGTGCAGGGAGGTGCTCCTGGCTGCCCGCTGCCCTCGGCTGTTCCATCCCCAAGCTCCTGGTGGCCGCAGCGTCAGCCGAGGCTCTGTCCTGCCAGCTCACCCCTTGCTGTGCCCCGGCCTCCTGCTCCTCTCTGATGGTTCTCCCCCAACACTAAGTTTTGGCTAATTCTCCTACCATTGCCTGTGTTGACACTGCCTTAATTTGTGTTCTGGGTTTTTAGGAGAGTACTTTCAGGAGGCCAATGTTTATGCAGTTCACCTCTCTCTGCTGAAGGAGACAGATCTATTGGGAAAATCATGTTCAGCATTCTGTTCCCAAAGGGACTGTGGCAGAGGTGGTTGAACCACAGGGACTGGATCTTGAAAGAAATATTTTGCCATTTGTGTTTTAATCATATTTAAAAAGATGACAACAACAAGAAAAAACCTAAAAAACCATGGGGATGTCGGGGGCACTCATCTGGGATCCTGCAGCTAATCTCTCGATGCCGATGCTGATCTTGGCTTGATCAATGCTGGAGCTTTCTTTCCTCATGTGTGTGCAGCAAAAATGGAGAATATTATCATGCACTTCCACTTCTTTCCACTACCCTCAAGGGGATTATTTCAAGAATTGTTGGCTAGGAGGACCCTAGATTTGGTTACCAAACACCCCTAGTTGCCCTATGCAGTATACCACCTTTCAAAGCAATCCAAGCAGATAACAGGCACTTGAACACACACTGGCTGTGCAGGCTGCAGTGCAGCATCCTGGAGCAGAACATTGAGCTTTCCAGATAAATATGGGCACAGATGCTGTTTCTTTTGAAACAGCCAGGTGCCTACACATAAGTTTCAAGCAGATTATAGAGACATGAATGAGAATGAGCACGAGCCTTGGGCAGCTCATGCTCACTTGCTATTGAATATTCCCTGGAGCCTCTTGATCTAACATAGACACTGGCGGACCTAAAATTGCATTTGGGTACATATCCAGAGTATAATATGTTATTTTAAACTTGTATGTAACTGGAGACATTAACAATTTTCATCCATACTGTTTACAATTTTGCTACTCCAAAAAAGGTGGAAATCTGATTCTGTATGTTAAGAAATCTCATTTTTCTGGACCCCTTAGCAAAAAAGACATCTGGTACTTGAAAGCTACCAAATTTCAGAGTAATCTTAGCTAATGTGTGTATTTTATAAACCAGGTAATTTAACATCTAAACAGAAAGTCATTCTTATACATAACTTGTATATAAAGCAGAGTTAACACATCATTACAGTATATATTTGAATTAATTTTCTTCCTACAGTCTGACATGTGCAAGCCACACAGAGGCATGTTTTTACAGGCTACAGCTCCTTGGAGTTTCATAAAGTAAGTTCTCAATTTGCCATTTCATAGAAATTGTTAATAAACAGTATAAAACCTGATTCCTAAATCATACCACTGGCATTTCTTACCAAATACAACTATATATTTTTATGAACATAAGCGCTGAATGTGTTAAATTATTTCAAAACTTTCAAAGTCAAGTTCTGCTTTGAAAAAACTCGTAGAAGCTGAGTGCAACTTACATTACTGGATATAACACTGGAACGCTGCTCTTGGGGAAAATACACTCGAGCAAAATACCTCAATGAAGTATTACTGTATTACTGTATATAAAATGTGAGCCATTGTCACTGATTTTTTGTGCATTTTATACAAAAATAATGAAAGGAACATGACTTACCATATACTAATTTTTCTTCTGTCAGGCACATGTCGGAACTGATTCCCAACAAGTTAAAGGAGCAGTTTCTCATGTCTGCTCTTCCTCTTTAAGCTGTCCTATATGTATTTTGTTGTTGTTAGTGTGATTGACAGGCTTGGCATTCCTGGTGGGTGGGAGAAAAACATTCTTAAAATAAAAAGATGGAATAGTGTCATAGTCTGAATAAGTTCACAGACAACATTGGAAAGTGAAGTATTCCTTACAGCTATCTGGCTAGACATTTGGTAAAACTTCACTAATTTTTTTTATCTTTTTAAAAATTATTTATTTAACAGGAAATAAAAAAATAGCAATCAACAGAAATCATAGGGTCTGGAAGGGAGCTTGGGAGATCTCGGCAGGGCTTCAGCAGGGAGGCAGGATCACATACAATCAGAGCAAATTGGCCCAGTCTTAGAAATCAGTTTGGTAAGCCCTTTTTCCAACTATGAATTATTGGGGTAGCATCAGGTTTGCCACGTCCTTGGGTGGCACAGCAGGAGGAAGAACTCTAATAATTCTGTGCAATACTGCTGCAGAGAAGGTGCCCATTGATAAGGCTAACTGTTGTCTCAGCACCAACCAGAAGGGCTGAACCTAGACTTCCTCTTGTTTTGAGAAAGCAAACCCACTTTCCTTAGCATTTCTTCATAAGTAATTATTGTCTTGTTTAGTCCTTTCCCCCTTATCTTAAAGGATGGATGTTTGCTCTTCTTTAGCTACTGATCTACATTGTATGCTGAATTCAAGTCACTCAGAGCTCAAGAATAATGCTTTGGCTAGTTCATTACATAATCTCTATTGAGAATATCATTATGTCATTCTTATTTAAGTTTCTAATCCACCTTAATATCAGTAATAAATATTCTGATCCTGCTATGACTACTATCAAAATTAAGCATCTGGTCACAGTCTTTTCTGTGAAGACTAATTAAATACTTCAGGTTTCGCTCATATTTATTATTTAGTCTCTTTTTCTCCACAAAGGTGTGGATCTGTAATTCCCTCTGTAATTCTTTGACTAATATATCAGGAGCCACAGTGACTTGAATGGACTTGGAAGTGAGGGAAGTGTACCAGGTTTTTCCAATGTTGCTACAGGTAGGTACTAAGGGAAGGAGTTTCTTAGAAAATTACTTTCTGTAGAAATATTTTTGTACTTTGGACAGTTTAGGTTAATTGCATTCTGACATGTGCCTTTATCATTAAGTTGCTTTTTAGGTTTCAATATTTCTTTTTGGAATTTCTTGTTGAAATTCTAAAAATCATGCTACAAGAAGATATTCAAAATCACTTATACAGTACAGCAATGCTGTATTGCTTAAAAGTGACATCTCTTCTTACAGTAATAAAACCATAATGCCAAATTCATCACAGATTTTGTAATGGTGTGACCTGTCTTGGAACTTGATTGTAACTCTAAATGTGGCAGACTCAGCAAAATTTTCCTAGTTTTGCAGAAGGAATGGGGTTTAGGAATTATAACTAGTTGCATATGACAACATACTCCAACAACAGCACCATGTAGTTTTGATTTTTGAGTTGTAATTGCATTTTTAATTTTTTTTCATATTATTCCAGCCAATTATATGAGGCATGGAAATGGAAGATCAACAGTCTTGGGTTCCCTTTGTGACTGATGCAGATTATTTTTTGTGATGCAGATAAGTCAATTAGGGAGTCTTTCAGTGGCCAAAGGGAACTCTGCCTGCCTAAATGCTTCATGGATTTTTGCAAATCTACTTATTTTCTGTCCTAGTGTTTTCTTCCATCTTTATTTCCGTGAGAGGATTTAGTACTGTAACAGGGAGAACCATAGGGAGCCTTAATATAGCAACGATTTCCCATATGTTATGAAAGCTTTCATGTTATGAAGTGAGTGTATGGGTTTTGTTAGATATCTGTTCTTCTGTTTTGTGGGGTTTTTTTTTCGGTAAATGGTATCTTTTCAGTTTTATGATCTGTGTGTTCATTTTGTGTTCTGTTTGTTTCAAGTTGTAATACAGAGCAATAATCTGTAGAACTTCTTTAAGCAGCTCAAAAGCCATCATAAAATTTATTGGAGGATTATGTCATCTAGACTATGTTACAGAAAAATAATTAACCATTCATGGTAAAGAAAGAAAACATCTATTTGCATTACTTAATTCAAGCAGCCCTGTGTAGCCCTAAGCAGTTACTCTAAAATGAATTTCCTTGTGATCGCAAAAGACCGAGACCCAGCGGAGCTCCAAATGGAAGAGAACAAAAAGGACTAAAAACAACCCCCAGACCCAAACCTCCTTGCTAAGAGTAGTTAGCAGCATTGCTATACCGAGGAGACTATGACTGTATGCTAGTTTGAAACCTGCCATCTTTAAATCACCTCCTCTATATCCAGTTTGCTGCATAAATATAGCTTCTTTCTTTATTTCACTTGTTTTTCAGCTCATTCCTGGGGCATATAGTTTCAGCTAAATTTTAATTATTGCCAAATGCGACCTTTTTTTTGTTTGCTTGTTTTGTGTGACAGAGGCTGGATATGCGGCACAAAAACCATTGTCTTAAGGACAGTTTCTCTTTATGTTGTCACTTAGCCTTCTAAACTCTTTTTATATGGCTTTTGATTGTTAGTTTGCCCTTCTCTTTGAATCTAGCAATATATCCAGCCATTATTCTACAAAGATTTTCCCGCATCCAACCATGCATTAAAAGTGTACTTATTCTTATATGTTTTTATTTATAACCTGAATTTTGCACTAGTTTTCTTCATCTTTTAAAAAAATTATGGTTTTAACTAGTTCAATAAAATATAACAGTAATAGAAACCCAACCTGCTACAAAAGTGACATTGTTCATTAGAAATTCTCTTTAATTTTTTTAGAGGCTGGAATTGAAGCCGTAGTGCTTGGTTGTGATATCTTTCACAAGTACTTGGTATTCTTTGCAGTTTAACTGACTCCTTTGATTTATATTTGTTTGAACACCTTGGCAGAACTTGCTGTCTATTCCTCTAGATTCATATGCTGGCTTGTATAGTTTGCACTTACATTTTATACTGTTTCTTTATAGAACCTTTCCTTCTTCAAAATTTATCTGTGTTGACTGTTCTGATAAAATATAGAAAAATGTGTATGAACAGACCTCCGTCTGGCAACACTTATATTCATTAAAATCTAGTGAGTAAATTTCAAAACAGAAAAATAATATTATTTCAGTGTCTTGCCTTGTCATTTACAAAACCTTCCTAGGGAGCTTACATTTGAAAAGCTGTGACTGCTGCATGTTTTAAATCTTTTTGTTTATGTTTTTGGTGGATTTTGTTAGTATTATGAATTCTTAGTTAGAATCATAGAATCATCTAGGTTGGAAGAGACCCTTGGGATCATCGAGTCCAACCATCTACCCTACTCTACAAAGTTCTCCCCTACACCATATCCCCCAACACCACATCTAAACGACTCTTAAACATATCCAGGGATGGTGACTCAACTACCTCCCTGGGCAGTCTATTCCAATGCCCGACCACTCTTTCTGTGAAAAATTCTTTCCTAATGTTCAGTCTAAACCTACCCTGTTAGAGCTTGAAGCCATTCCCTCTCGTTTTGTCATTAATTACCTGTGAGAAGAGACGAGCACCAGCCTCTCTACAGTGTCCTTTCAAGTAGTTGTAGAGAGTGATGAGGTCTCCCCTCAGCTTCCTCTTCCTCAAACTGAACAGTCCCAGCTCCCTCAATCGCTCTTTGTACAATTTGTTTTCCAGGCCCGTCACCAGCTTCGTTGCCCTCCTCTGCACCCGCTCCAGCACCTCGATATCTCTCTTGTATTGAGGTGCCCAAAACTGGACACAATACTCCAGGTGTGGCCCCCCCAGTGCTGAGTACAGGGGCACAATCACTTCCCTACTTCTGCTGGTCACGCTATTTCTAATCCAAGCCAGGATGCCGTTGGCTTTCTTGGCCACCTGGGCACACTGCCAGCTCATATTCAGCCGCTTGTCAATTGGAACCCCCAGGTCTCTTTCCTCCAGGCAGCTCCAGCCACACTTCACCAAGCCTATAGCGCTGCAGGGGGTTATTGTGGCCCAAGTGCAGAACCTGGCACTTGCCCTTGTTGAAACTCATACTTTTGATGTTGGCCCAATGATCCAAGCTATCTAAGTCTCTCTGTAGGGCTTCCCTATCCTCCTGGGAATCAACACTCCTGCTTAACTGGGTGTCATCTGCGAACTTGCTGATGATACACCCTATGTCCTTGTCGAGATCGTCAATAAAGACATTAAGCAGAAATGGTCCTAACACTGAGCCCTGAGGCACACCACTAGTGACCGGCTGCCAGCTGGATTTAAATCCATTGAGCACCACTCTTCGGGACCTTCCAGTCAGCCAGTGCTTGATCCAGCGGATCGTATGCTCATCCAGGCTGTGTGAAACCAGTTTTTCCATGAGAATTGTATGGGGGACAGTATCGAATGCTTTTCGAAAGTCCAGGTATACAATATCAACAGCCTTTCCCTCATCCAGGCGACGAAGACCAGCTTCAGGGCAGGTAAGACTGCACTGGGTGAGGGATCTGTAGCTAGAAAAGCCGACGGAAAGCTCTTTTTGGGGCTTTTTTGACACCGGGCAAAGCCTCCTCCTCGTGCTGGGGGCTGACAGCTGGTGGGCGGCTGCTGACTGGGCCTGGGCGGCGCCAGCACCTCCCGCGGCTCCCCACACCCCCCCCCATAAGGAGCCCCAGGCAGGGCCGAGCCTCGTCCCACCGAGCAATGAGCAGCGCTTGGGTGAGTGTCTTGGTCCGTGCCTCACGGGGCTGTAACTTGTACAGCAGGGTCCTGAGCCTCTGCCTTTTTACAAGGTAAGTTCTGTTACTTTTAGTAGACAGACAACTAGCACATTCATTCCAACTGACCCTTCCGTTGTCTCTTGCTTGGAGACGGCCAGCTATGGTTAGAACTAGGTCAAAGGCTTTTCCTAAGAAAGCCGTGGGCGCCCAGACAGAGGCCCCACACAAACATGTGGGTGTACAGGTCTCTGGCTGCAGGGAGTGCCGGGGCCTGGCCATTGCCATGGAGGGTAGTGGGGATGACACGTGTGTCAGATGCGAACAGGTGAACGATCTCCTGAGCCTGGTGGTTGAGCTGAAGGAGGAAGTGGAAAGGTTGAGGGCTATCAGGGAGTGTGAGAGGGAGGTAGGGCCCACTCCCTGAGGGTAAGGGAACATGTTGAACATGTTGAGGCCTGACATACACCAGAGGACCCTCCTCCCACTTCTCACCCGGCAGTAGAATGGGATCTCAGAGAGGAGGGGGAATGGAAACAGGTCCCTGCTAGGCGAAGCAGGCAAATCCCTTCCCTGCCCCTCCCACCTCCCCAGTTACCCCTGCAGAACTGGTATGGAATCTTGGAGGAGGAACTGGCTGTTGGAGGGGAGGATGGTACATCTAGGCCAGAAATGCCAGAAAAACCAAGTCACTGTAGACCTGGCATCACAACTAGTTCTAAAAGGAAAAGCAGAAGGGTCATCATTGTGGGTGACTCTATTGAAGGGGGCAGAGGGACCAGTATGCCGTCCTGACCCGCTTCACAGGGAGTCTGCTGCCTCCCTGGAGCATGGGTCAGGGATGTGCTGGACAAAGTTCCTACTCTAGTCAACCCCTCTGATTATTACCCCCTTTTAGTATTTCAAGTGGGCAGTGATGATGTGGGAAGAAGGAGCCAAAAATCAATTAAAATAGATTTTTAAAGCCTTGGGAAGGGTGCTTAAGGGATCGGGAACACAAATAGTGTTCTTCTCTATCCCATCAGTGGCTAACATGAGTGAGGAAATTAATAGTGCCATTATGCAGCACATGAAGGACACCCATGCGATCAGGCCCAGCCAGCACGGGTTCATGAGGGGCAGGTCCTGCTTGACAAACCTGATCTCCTTCTATGACAAAGTGACCCGCTTGGTGGATGAAGGAAAGGCTGTGGATGTTGTTTATCTGGACTTCAGCAAAGCCTTTGAAACGGTCTCCCACAGTATTCTCCTGGAGAAACTGGCTGCTCATGGCTTGGACAGGAATACCCTCCGCTGGGTTAAAAACTGGCTGGAGGGCCAGGCCCAGTGAGTGGTGGTGGGCCCGGTGAGTGGTGGTGAATGGAGTTAAATCCAGCTGGCGTCCAGTCACGAGTGGTGTCCCCCAGGGCTCGGTACTGGGGCCAATTCTCTTTAACATCTTTATCAATGATCTGGACGAGGGGATCGAGTGCACCCTCAGTAAGTTCGCAGATGACACCAAGCTGGGTGGCAGTGTCGACCTGCTGGAGGGTACAGAGGCTCTGCAGAGAGATCTCGACAGGCTGGATCGATGGGCCGAGACCAACAGGATGAGGTTCAACAAGGCCAAGTGCCAGGTCCTGCGCTTGGGTCACAACAACCCCCTGCAGCGCTACAGGCTGGGGGAAGAATGGCTGGAAATAGTGTTCTTCTCTATCCCATCAGTGGCTAACATGAGTGAGGAAATTAATAGTGCCATTATGCAGCACATGAAGGACACCCATGCGATCAGGCCCAGCCAGCACGGGTTCATGAGGGGCAGGTCCTGCTTGACAAACCTGATCTCCTTCTATGACAAAGTGACCCGCTTGGTGGATGAAGGAAAGGCTGTGGATGTTGTTTATCTGGACTTCAGCAAAGCCTTTGAAACGGTCTCCCACAGTATTCTCCTGGAGAAACTGGCTGCTCATGGCTTGGACAGGAATACCCTCCGCTGGGTTAAAAACTGGCTGGAGGGCCAGGCCCAGTGAGTGGTGGTGGGCCCGGTGAGTGGTGGTGAATGGAGTTAAATCCAGCTGGCGTCCAGTCACGAGTGGTGTCCCCCAGGGCTCGGTACTGGGGCCAATTCTCTTTAACATCTTTATCAATGATCTGGACGAGGGGATCGAGTGCACCCTCAGTAAGTTCGCAGATGACACCAAGCTGGGTGGCAGTGTCGACCTGCTGGAGGGTACAGAGGCTCTGCAGAGAGATCTCGACAGGCTGGATCGATGGGCCGAGACCAACAGGATGAGGTTCAACAAGGCCAAGTGCCAGGTCCTGCGCTTGGGTCACAACAACCCCCTGCAGCGCTACAGGCTGGGGGAAGAATGGCTGGAGAGCTGCCTGGCAGAAAAGGACCTGGGGGTGTTGGTTGACTGTCGGCTGAACATGAGCCAGCAGTGTGCCCAGGTGGCCAAGAAAGCCACCAAGCATCCTGGCCTGGATCAGGAACAGTGTGGCGAGAAGGACTTGAGAGGTGATTGTCCCCCTGTACTCGGCACTGGTGAGGCCCCACCTCGAGTACTGTGTCCAGTTTTGGGCTCCCTACCATAAAAAAGACATCAAGGTGCTGGAGCGGGTCCAGAGAAGGGCAACAGAGCTGGTGAGGGGTCTGGAGCACAAGTCTTATGAGGAGAGGCTGAGGGAGCTGGGGTTATTCAGCCTGGAGAAGAGGAGGCTGAGGGGAGACCTTCTTGCTCTCTACAACTACCTGAAAGGAGGTTGTAGAGAAGTGGGGGTCAGTCTCTTCTCTCAAGTCACAGGTGACAGGACTAGAGGAAATGGCCTCAAGTTACGCCAGGGGAGGTTCAGGCTGGATATTAGGAAAAAATTTTTCACCGAAAGGGTTATCAGACATTGGAATAGGCTGCCCAGGGAGGTGGTTGAGGCACCATCCCTGGAGGTGTTCAAAATATGTGTTGATGTAGTGCTGGGAGATATGGTTTAGTGATGGTGTTGCTTTTTGTTTGTTGTGCGGGTGTCTATTTTTGTCAAAGTTAGGTTGATGATTGGACAAGATGATCTTTAAGGTCCCTTCCAATCTAGAAGATTCTGTGAATAGGAAGAGACAGCAGGTCAATTTGTGGCTTCGGGACTGGTGTTATTGACAGGGCTTAGGGTTTTTTAATCATAGGTTGCCATATGAGACACCTAGCCTGCTGGGGGCAGGTGGGATGCGCCTGTCCCAGAGGGGGGAAAGAATTTTGGGACAGGAATTAGCAGGGCTTGTTAACAGGGCTTTAAACTAGATATGAGGGGGCAGGGGGGATAGCAGGGCCTGTTAGGACTAAACTTAAAGGAAACAGGCCAGGGCTTGAGGGATGGTGGACTGGAAAGGACTCTTACTATACTGATTCAATTCAGAGAGGTGATAGACACCTAGAAATTATGGAAACACCTGAGAGGGGTCTGGTAGGAAATGGGGCCCACACTCGCGAAAAGGTGTTGGAACCAGTAGCTCGTCTGAAGTGCATCTATACCAATGCACGCAGTATGAACAACATAGTGGCTATCACAGAAACGTGGTGGGATGCCTCACACGACTGGAGTGCCACAATCGAGGGCTACAAGCTCTTCAGGAGGGATAGACAAGAAAGGAAAGGTGGCGGAGTGGCCGTGTATGTTAGAGAATGCTATGAGAGCTCAGAAATTAAGTGTAGTGATAACAGGGTCGAGAGTGTTTGGATTAGGATAAGGGCTAATAAAGGTGATATCGCTGTGGGAGTCTGCTATAGACCTCCCAACCAAAGCAGTGAGGTGGACGAAGCCTTCTATAAGCAACTGGGAGAAATATTGCAGTCGCTTGCCATTGTTCTTGTGAGGGACTTTAACCTCCCCGATATCTGCTGGGAATACAACACGGCTGACAGGGAACAATCCAGGAGGTTCCTGGAATGTGTGGAGGATAACTTCCTCATGCAGCTGATAGGTGAGCTGACCAGGGAAAGTGCCCTCCTAGACCTGCTCCTTGTGAACAGGGAAGAACTTGTTGGGGAAGCAAAGGTTGGAGGCCGTCTAGGGCACAGTGATCATGAGATGATTGAGTTCTCTATCCTCAGAGAAACAAGGAGAAGGGTTACCAAAACTGCCACCTTAGACTTCCGGAGGGCAAACTTTAATCTGTTCAGAACACTGCTAAACAAAATCCCTTGGGAGGATGCCCTTAAGGATACAGGAGCCCATGAAGGATGGACATACTTCAAAAAAGAAGTCTTAAAGGCACAGGAGCAGGCTGTTCCCATGTGCCGAAAAACAAGTAGGCGGGGTAGGAGACCAGCCTGGCTAAACAGGGATCTCTTGCTGGATCTCAAAACCAAAAAGAGAGCCTACAACCTTTGGAAGAGGGGGCAGGCCTCTCATGAAGACTATAAAGATGTGGCAAAGCTATGTAGGGAGAAAATAAGGAGAGCCAAAGCGCAGCTAGAGCTCAACCTAGCTGCAGCTGTTAAGGATACTAAAAAATGTTTCTATAAATTCATTAACAACAAAAGGAGGACTAGGGAAAATCTCCCTCCTTTATTGGACGCAGAGGGAAACATAGTCACAAAGGATGAGGAAAAGGCTGAGGTGCTCAACGCCTACTTCACGTCAGTCTTTAGCAGTGGAACTAGCTGTTCCCTGGGCACCCAGCCTCATGAGTTAGGAGACAGGGAGGCGAAGCAGAATGAGAGCATCACTATCAAAGAGGAAGAGATCAGTGACCTGCTAAGCCGCTTGGAGGAACACAAGTCTGTGGGACTGGATGGGCTACACCCAAGAGTGCTGAAAGAGTTGGCAGATGTGCTCGCTATCGTTATCTTGTCATAGAAGGAGATCAGGTTCGTCTGGCAGGACCTGCCTTCCATAAACCCATGCTGACTAGGCCTAATCCCCTGGTTGCCCATTATGTGGGTTTTGATGGCATTCAAGATGACCTGCTCCATGACTTTCCCTGGTATCGAGGTTAGACTGACAGGTCTATAGTTTTCTGGATCCTCCTTTTTGCCTTTCTTGTAGATGGATGTTACATTTGCCACCCTCCAGTCCATTGGGACCTCCCCAGTCAGCCATGATTTCCTGTAAATGATGGAAAGCGGTTTGGCGAGCAATCTGCCCCAGTATGACTTCCAAAGGAGGGCCAGATTTAAATAAAAATACACGAAGATATGCTTTTATTTCAGGTGCTATGGATACCATTCATTTCTTTGAGGTATAGGCACAGAGGTGCATCTCCATTCCCCACTTGGCCTGCACTTCTACTTTACTCCTTACAGTGCATGTAATCTTTGGAAGAGCCTGTGATATTTCAGTACATCCAGCTACCAAACAGCAGTAATGTGGATTTCCACAGTGAACTAGTATTACTCGAGTTCACTGAATTGATAGAGGCTTGAATCAGAAAAAAATTTCAGTCACAATAGATTTTTGAGTTATAACTGAAGTTTTTGTTTGTTAGCATGCCTTGTTAACAGGAAATGTCAGGTATGTCATGGGAAAAAATGCTGCTTCTATTTTGAAGAGGTATTTCCTCCTGCTTTTAACATACATTGTCAGAGAAGAAGGATGGCATTTCTCCCTTGTTTTTCCTCAGCTGGGGAACTCAGAAGGAAGTATCAAAACAATAGTGAAGCATTACTGTACCATTGTTATGGTACCATCAGTATTAGTATCATCATTATAGTGTATATGTAGTAGAAAGTATATACAGTGGATATGTACTATATAGTATAGTACAGTACTATAGCGCTGCATTATAGTGTGTCTGTGCTACTGACATACAAGTTTCATTCAAAAACATACCAGATGAATACCCCTTACATTTACTTAGAACAATTGAGATAAAGCTGGACAGGGAAAACAACTGGATGGGGGAACAGGACACTGCAAAATGTAAGAACTTTCTGTAGGACAGCAGAAGGTCTGAGGGAAACTGTGGTCAGTTGTCATATGAAGGAAGGAAGATCTGGGAAGAGAATCTGAGACATAGAGTTGTTTGGACAAGGTGTTTATTGCATATTGTCATAAAGAGAACACATGGAAAGAAGGAAGCAGAGAGTGATGGTTTTGGGGAGCCCAAAGAGTTCAGGAAGCATGTTATTCGCTTTTATGGATAAGAAGAATAGGGTGGAATGTATGTGTCAGCTGGCCAGCATCCAGATGTTGTTTGTACCAAAAATATGCAGGCCTCCTCCATACTTCCAGCCAACACAGCCCTGAAAATGAAGTTGGAAAAATGAATATCTGAGCCTGCTAAATAAAGAGAGAAGAAAGGAGGAATTCAAAAGGGGAAGGAGGGCTTCCAAGATGCATAGAGAAATTGAAGAGATTGACAAAAGGAAGGGGTGTAGAAGTGCCAGGGTATAAAAAGTAAGGAAAATGAGAAAGGAAGTGATGGGGAGAAAGCTGTATAAATAGAAAGTGTTTCTCAAGGTTTTTGGACTCGTAAATAGAGCTTTTACATGTCTTGTGTCCTTATCCTGCTGACATAGATAAAACTTTATGAGCAGAGTTTATTTGACAGTCAACAGAGAGAGAATATGATAAAATCCCAATAAATGAGAAAGACCTTAAGAGCTGAGAGATCTATAGGTTTGGTATTTTTGTTTTATTCTCACTGCAGTATTATATATCAAAAGGATATTTCAAGATCTATTATGTTTATGATAATAAATTTTAAATAAAAGAACTATCAAGAAAAAAATGACAAAGTAATTTTTAATTTTTCTCATTTGAATCACACAAACTTAATAATTTCATAACTTTTTATTTTAGCTCCTCTTTATTAGTCTGGTTTTGTTAATCATTTAGGCAGTGGTAATGCCATCAACCTCTCTATCAGCATGGTATTAAGGGACGTTAGATCTAGGTAAAATGATCTTATGAGAACAAGAAAGGTATGGAAGGAATAAACTTACAGTGACAATTCTTTCCCACACCAAATCTGGAGGAGTCTTCT
The DNA here is from genome assembly GCF_001431845.1 of Calidris pugnax. Taxonomy (NCBI): domain Eukaryota; kingdom Metazoa; phylum Chordata; class Aves; order Charadriiformes; family Scolopacidae; genus Calidris; species Calidris pugnax. The sequence goes on from NW_015090781.1 coordinate 298,196, forward strand.
ATTGTTATATGCTAAATACAAGCAGAATTTAGTGTGGTTATCTCCATTCTCTTTCCTTTTTTCTTGTGAACCAGCTTTTGCTTTTGTCAACCTTTCTTCCATAGCTTTAGCATCTCCAGTTCAATTGTCATAGAGATGCTCAAGGAAAGCCATGACTATTCTCACATTGTTGTTTAAGTTTATTCTTCTCTTTTCCAACGGCAGAAGTCATGCTAATGATGTTAGTTTATTTCCAAGGAAATACATGTTGCATACTGGAAAAATGCTGGCACTTCTAAACATAATTAGGTGGAAGGTGAATAATGACGTGGGATGTACCAAAGGGCAGTTTTGTGGTACTAGCTGGAATTAGTGGGAACGAGGGTAGTAGTTGACTGCTGCGTGTGTGTGTCTTGCATGACAAACTGTACCATTAAAGTATATCTCAAGATTTTTGCTGTTCCTGGGAAATATACTAGGGCATGCTGCGCTCAATATTCATACATATTGCAACCTAATGGAGAAAACTCCAGTAACAGCTGCTCTTGTGTGTTGTAAACATTCCTCTGATATGTTTTTTTTATGGATCTAGATATGAGGTGTTCAGTATGCATCCGTCTACTGAAAGTATTACAAATATTATATTTCTGACCTTCAGATTGTCTCTCTTGATCTCTGGTTAAATGATATATTTGCCAGTTTGACATTGCTGACATTCTGTCTGCCTGGTCTAACGTCATCATACCATGATTCCTTGTGATATCATTGTCATGGGAATTATATATCTCAAATGTTGAATATACTTGGAAGCAACGTGGGAAATAAACACACTGGCTAAACTTCATTTGCAACAAGAAATTTTGTTGCAAAATGTCTTCTTCAGTGTCCAATATAATTAATTTATGTAATGTTGATGTATTTAAGAACATGGCTAGTTCATCAGATAATGTAAAAACTATTCAGGTGGATACTGAGTATCTCAGTTATGGTTTTAGTCAAATTTTCCCTTGCTTTGAATTTCACACACACTGCATTAGTGGGTTTTTCAGGACAATAACCTGAACAGCAGTGGAAGTAGAAGCTTCCTGTTTTCCTTCAGTGGTGAAGGAAAGTTTGCTTCAGTGCTCCCTTCACTTCTCTAGAAATGTTCTCTTTTCTATTACTAGTGAAAGTTAACTTCACTTTGAGAAGTGAACCATGAACCATATGAGGTGAGGTAGAGAAGAAACGAACACATAAAAATTTTGTACTCTGGTATAATTTTTTTCATATGCTTGTTTTATGCTTTTGAACACACCTCAAAAGCAACCCTACCTTAGAATTCCATGCCTGTTTTCAAAAGTTGATTGGATTTATGGTGTGAATGAGACCTTGATAATGTTACCTACGTTCCTGATAAACTTGAGTCTATTTTGAGTCAAGTAATTTATGAAACGTCAGTGGGAGTTGTGTATGCATAACCTTCAGGTCCTCATTTCTTTGTTATTAAAAATAAATGAAATGAGAACTTAAATATTAAGAAAAAAATTATCAACAATAAATGTCAGGCTGATAAAAACCTCAACCACTGACCTTCAGAACAGTGAGAGTTGACTATGATGTGATTATCCTCTGAGGTCAGAAGTTACAAATCAGATGAAGCAGTGATGACTTGAGTCCTCTGCAGTCTACACATTCTGCATGACATCTTATACCCTATTTGCCACATCTTTTCCACTGTCCAGAGCATGATCTATTATTTCTGTTTGCAATTTTGCATCTCTCCATTATTGGCAGACAATTGAATTCTCTGGCAATTCTCACCTCTTGGTCAGTTCTACCCCAATTCATAATGAAAGCACTTAATGTGCTCTATATGTGATTGGCAAACATAAATGCAAAGGCTTTGGGAGCATACACTGGCCCTGATACACCTGCATCAGCAAAATGAAATGGAATGACCCATAGCTCATAACTGATTACAGATTATTTAATGTCATTGTAACACTGCCCTTAACTGTAGTTTGTCTCTCCTTTTTCATGTTGACTTGGGTGGCTGACCTTAGTTTAGTTTGATTTACAGGCACAGGAATGGTTTTATCATTTAGAATTATCACTCCATCGTAGTTTGTGCTGAAGGCATTCTCATCCAGGGCCCCTATCACATCACTGAGATGATGTCATCGCTGTTGCTTACCCTGCCAACCTAGCTTTTGGATTTCTACTGACAGTTTGCAAAGTGCTCACACCAGCTTTGAGAGCCATGGTTTCTATTAATATTTAAGGGACAATAACTACCAAATAGTATTGAGATTATATCTGGAAAGCCACACAATCACTTACTCATTAAACACTTTCTTTCCTTACTGGGGATCTTTCTCACATTTTTCCCCATAACTTTATCTAGCAAGACTTGATAAGCAAATGCAGGTTCTAGTGATGTTTAAATTGAAGTATTGAAAGACTTCAGTACTGAAAGTCCTTTGCATAGAGAAGGTCAATAGGGGTTCTGCGCTGGATGGACTGAACTCAGAAAGTTCATGATATGCTATAAATAATGTTTTCATTTTCCTTCTCACAATAGATGAATGGCACTCAGCTCTCATACCTCTTGCTGTGCCTCTCACAGCACCCAAAACCCTCTTAAGAGCAAAACAACAGGGGACCAGGGCCAGAAAAAATGTAGTATTTTTGCGGGGGTTTTCTTAGATTAGTCTCCTTCAGATTTCTTATCCATATCCCGGTGTCCTGGTTCGGGGTAGAGCAGAGCCAACCTGCTGTTCAGTGAGAGAGGCTCTTGCTTACACTTGTTGCCGTGGCAGCCGGGGTCAGCTCACTTGGTTGTTTACCCCATGTAGGGTTTGAACCTCTGGGGAGGCGTGGACAGGTCAGGTGACCCAGACTGACCATTAGGGTATTCCATCTCATCTACCCCATGCTCAGTATAAAAGCTGAGGGATCAAAGCGGGTCAGGTTGGCTGCTCTTCTTTGAGGGTTCTTCTTCAATGAGTCAGTTTGTCTGCCTTTGATCTCCATCAGTGAGTTCTGGAATCCAGAGATTGTCACTGAGACCAGTTTGAACTTCCCCAGTGCCTTCTGGTGACATCTTCCTGGGAACTTAGTACAGTTTTGTATATATTTATATATACTCTATCTATTTCATTATTTTCTTTTTATTTTATTATTAATATTTCATTAAAGTTTTTTTCCTAAATTCATAAATCTCTTTATCTCTCTTCTTCCTTTCCTTGGAGCAAGAGGTGGGGGAGAGCATCAGTTTTCTTGTGATTGGCCAACCTGCCCCAAACCACGACACCCAGGAAACTTGAGAGCACATATACCTGCTTGTCAAGAGGCTCTCTGAGACAAAAGTAGGCTGAAATGCTTCAGCCCTGCACAAGTGTGGTTATGCTAAGCCCCTCTCCACCATATTTGAGAAATCGTGGCAGTCTGGTGAAGTTCCCACTGATTGGAAAAAAGGGAGCATAACTCCAATATTCAAAAAAGGAAACAAAGAAGACCAGGGGAACTACAGGCCGGTCAGTCTCACCTCTGTGCCTGGCAAGATCATGGAGCAGATCCTGAAATCTTTGCTAAGGCACATGGAATATAAGGAGGTGATTGGAAACAGCCAACATGGCTTCACCAAGGGCAAATCGTGCCTGACAAATGTGGTGGCCTTTTACGATACTGCCACAGACTTGGTAGACAAGGGCAGAGCAACTGACGTCATCTACCTGGACTTATGCAAAGCATTTGACACTGTCCTGCATGACATCCTGGTCTCAAAATTTGAAACCCATGGATTTGATGGATGGACCACTCGGTGGATAAGGAGCTGGCTGGATGGCCGCACCCAAAGGGTGGCAGTCAAGGGCTCAATGTCCAGGTGGTGGCCAGTAACGAGTGGTGCTCCGCAGGGGTTGGTATTGGGACCAGTACTATTTAACATCTTTGTTGGAGACATGGACAGTGCACCCTCAGCAAGTTTGCTGATGACACCAAGCTTGGTGGCGCAGTTGACACGCTGGAGAGAAGGGATGCCATCCAGAGGGACCTGGACAGGCTGGAGAGGTGGGCTCGTGCAAATTGCATGAGGTTCAACCAAGTCAAGTGCAGGGTCCTGCACCTGGGACATGGCAACCCCAGGCACAAATACAGGTTGGGTGGAGAATGGCTGGAGAGCAGCCCTGAGGAGAAGGACTTGGGAGTGCTTATGGACGAGAAGCTCAACATGAGCCGGCAGTGCGCGCTGGCAGCCCAGAGAGCCAACCGTGTCCTGGGCTGCATCAGGAGAAGTGTGGCCAGCAGGTCTCAAGAGGTGATTCTGCCCCTCTGCTCCGCTCTGGTGAGACCCCACCTGGAATACTGTGTCCAGCTTTGGAGTCCTCAACACAGAAAGGACATGGACCGGCTGGAACAGGTGCAGCGGAGGGCCACGAAGATGATCAGAGGGATGGAGCACCTCTCCTATGAAGACAGGCTGAGGGAGCTGGGATTGTTCAGCCTGGAGAAGAGGAGGCTCCAGGGAGACCTAATAGCAGCCTTTCAAAACCTGAAGGGTGCCTATAAAAGAGCTGGGGAGGGACTCTTTGCCAGGAGGTGTAATGATAGGACAAGGGGAAACGGTTTTAAATTGGAAGAAAAAAGATTCAGATTAGATCTCAGGAAGAAATTTTTTACTATGAGGGTGGTGAGACACTGGAACAGGTTGCCCCGGGAAGTTGTGGATGCCCCATCCCTGGAAGTGTTCCAGGCCAGGCTGGATGGGGCCTTGAGCAACCTGGTCTGGTGGAGGTGTCCCTGCCCAGGGCAGGGGGGTTGGAACTCGATGATCTTTGAGGTCCCTTCCAACCCAAACCATTCTATGATTCTATGAATCTCTGAGAGGGCGAGAAATATCTTAGGAGGCATGTGGTGGCCAACTTTGACTGGCTTTCTGAAAGACTGGCTTCCACCCTACTGCTGATAGAAAGCTGGTTGACTCCCCTCTGTTTGATGTGAGGCAATATAGTCATAAGGATTGTCTGTCTTTCTGCTACGCTTTTTTTCTGAGTTTCTGTCAATTTGTCTGCCTTCAGATTACAAACTTCCTATGGGAATGGGGGGTTGCCCTCTCTTGAAAGATTAGAAATATCTCAAAACCAATGTGATTCTGTTGCGGAAGTCTGCTTTCTGTGTTTGCTCACACCACCTGAAAGACAAAGCCTTTGTATTTATGGCATTTAATCCTCTAACACAAACATTCTTCCCTGTCTTCCCTGTACTACCTGTAACTACAAAGAAAATGCTTTTACAATTAGTTTCTACTATTAACTCCAGTCTTAGAAAGTCTTAAAAGTATTTCTGTGGAACTGCATATAGAAGAACTCTAGACCACCATCCTGCAAAAGTAGAGTCTGTTCAAATACAATCAATCTCAGAAAGTGCAAAGTTGAAATATAGCATTTCATATGAAATCTCTCAGTGATATTTGATAGCTTCATAAAGTAAAAGGATTTAGGAGAAAAGTTGACAGAATAACCCCCCCTGCTTCAGAAGGTAGCCACCTTCTTAAAGCTGTAAAAATTTTACTTAATGAAGAATTTGTTTTGTGGGTATGACTTTGGAAAATCAAGTGTTGAGCTTATTGAATGGAGCTGACCCCCAACCCTCCATTCGATTCTTGTGCATCTTTAATGTGCTTGTAGAGAATGGATCTTTAGAGTCTCTCTTATGCTCCCAGAGGAGATTAAAATAGTACTGGGAACTATTTATCAAATATTATATGGGAATGTCGGTATTGAGGCTTAAATTTTGGTCAGGGGATTTTAGTAGGTTTTTGCCTAATTCACCAGTGGATTTTATCTGTTGGGCTGTTCACACACTTTGTGTGTTCTAATAAATATTCTGAATCTTTTTTTTACATTATCTCTCACAAAATATATAACAGAAAATTGTCAAGCTCATTATTCTGTTTAGAGATTTAAATTGTAAATCCATCACAGATAAACTCACTCATTTTTATAAACTGAGTTAGCAAAGATAAAAGCACTATTAGAAAGGATGCCTTTTAGCAAACTGTTTTATCAAAATGACCCCAGAACTATTCCGTTACAGTTCAGAGAGAAGAACTTGAATCAAATGAAGTGCTGTTTATTTCCAGAGAGGATCTTAATTCTTAATGTGCTTTGCTTAACATTACAGGATCTTCCGGGAAAAGTTAGTGCTTGCCTTTCTTTGAAGTTACCAGCTGAGTTCTGAAGACTTTGCAAGACAGTGGAGCATTTTGCTAGACTGACAGAGCACAGCGGTGGTGAAATCATATCACTGTTAATGAATGTTTTTCAGTACTTTTTGAGAAGATGAGTTGGAGCTGAAAAGAAGTGAAGGGGATTGATGGTAACTATGCATAAACATGATGAGGATATAGTAGAGCACGGAATGTATTACAGCACAAACTGCATTGAGGAATAAGTTATCACAGTTGATTATAACTGTGAGATAGCCTGTGTGGGTTTGGTCAGCACCAGAGCAAAAATAGGAACAGGATAAGATTTTTTGAATGGTGAAAGGCATGTCATATTCAACAGCTTTTTATCTAGTGCTGATCTTCTATAATGTCTAAATAATAAAGCTTTCTTCTAAAGGAGTTGCACAATGAAGTTGCAAATCCGTTCTGTATGTTATGAAATGAGTATTTTGAAATAGACTGCTTGATTTGAAGAAAGAGTAGTGAACTCAGAGGTGGAAATTTTTCTCACCAAATAAACTCTTTCATACAGCAGAGTGAAGGTGGCAGTGGCTACATACATATACTGGACAGTTTTTTTCACTTCTTCAGGAAAATTTATTGAGAACCATTTTAATGATATTTCATTTCTCTGTGCTACATTTGTTTCTTACAAATACATTTTCAAATAATTCACTTCAGTAACAAATCTCCCATAAACAAGTATTTCTAGTCTAGAATGAATTCCAGTAAGAGCAAGACACTAGTCTGTGGGTGAACAGGATTGTGGAAGAAACCAAGACCAGAAGAAGGAATAGAGGAAGCGGGAACACTGGCAGGGGATGGCCCATGAGCAAGTCCTGACCAACCATACCTGGAGGCCCAACTGATTGAGGGGAATTTCACCCGTCTTGCAGTTGAGGGTTGCAAGGGCATGTTGGCTGGGAAGGATGCTACTTAGTACTATATATGCTGCACTATCCTGGTTGCACCTCCGACCGGGGTCTGTGCCTTCATACGCTACACTAGTCAGTCAACCCTGATTTAATAAATTATTTTCCTATATATTTTTTCTATATATTTATTCTGAAATTTAACAATGTTCATCCAAAAACTCATTTCAAAGCAAAAGAATGAACAATCATCTGCAGTTGCAAATATCCAACAGATTTATTCAATGAAACAGTTGCATGAGTTGCAATGCTATAGGCCTAGTTTAACTTCGATGATATATATGCAGTGCATATATGAGATGCTAGCATTTAATGAAGAAAAATAGAAAGCATTATAATGCCATAACAGACCACCAGGGGGAGTACTGAACATTGAATTGTTAAGAGTTCAGGTGTAGAGATTGAAAGCAGGAGCTTTAATGCGAGGCAGCTAGATGTAGGTAATTTCTTCAACTCTTGTTGACAATGAAGATCAGTTTCCTAGAAGTCTTCATCAGAGCCTTAGACTGAAAATAATTGTCACCCCATGTATATATAATATCAAATAGTAGATGCCTTACTGAACCAGAACCATTATAATTAGTTTTCAAAAATAGAGTGGCATTTTTTGGTCACTTGGAAATGAGTGTGATAGTTTCTTTAGTTATTTGGCTGGATGGTTAATTTATTAAGTGTAAAATTGGGAATATTTACACATAGAAAATTACTGTTTCTATTTCTTTCCCGTATTTATGCCCTAAACACAGGTTCTATCTGTAATATTGCAGTAGATATTTAATGCACTTCTTTTATGAGTATATTGTTTACTAAGAGACCATTTATTGTTACTGTTGTAACTGAGATAAGAATCTAGCCCACAGTATACATTCCTGCACACAACATTTGCAGCTGTCAGATAGTTGGCAGCTCATTACCTTGTTTTGAGATCTGTGGATAAAAGACAATGCAGATTAATGACAAGATATAGGATTGTATTTTTTTTTGCTGACACTTGGTATTGAGGGGGCTTAACATGATAGTTGACTGTAGCTTACCCTGGCAAACTCCATGTGGAAGACAGTAGTAGAGTAATGCCACTCTTTCAAAAGAAAATATTGTACTTTGCCTTTTATTTGGGAAGTTTCATGTTCTGCTTGAATGCTGTTCACAAAATCTAACTAAGCCATAATTACCAAAGTTAGGCAGAATTCCTAACATTCCTCTATTTGCCAGCAGTGAAAATACAACAAATCAGACCTTTGTAGAGGTGTGCAACAGCCTCTCACTGTACCTTCATAAGCAAAATATTGTGGTAACTCTAGAAAATATTTCCAAAATCTGCTCTTTATTGTAACCAGCATATGAAAAGGAGAAAAATATTCAAGTGCTCAGTTTCACCTTCTAATTTGTCTGCAGGGCTAATAATCCCAAAGTATGTACATCACCTGGTAAATAGAAACTGTATTATGATATGTTAAATTTTGGATTTGATACAATTTCTGGTGAATAGATGTTTGCTGATAGTTCCATTTCAGGACTTAATGTTTGTTCAATTTGAAATGAGGTCTTAAATGAAGACTTTATTTGAAGATTATATACAGCCATTGATTGCAAGGATTTTCTCTCTGCTTTTGGATTGAATAAACAGTGATTTCTGAGTTAGAGAATTGGGACTAAGTGATATTGAACACAGACATTCCACGTACATTTTATGCTTCACATGTTCAAAGAAGTGTGTCAACAGTATATTGGAAAGGATAAGTTAATCTCCATCAAACCATCTCTGAAAATGGCCAAAACATTGAAAGAAATTTGTCTCTTAACAGTGACCATCCTTGCATTTTTTGAAAGAATTCTTTTTTTTTTTTTTTGCCAGTGAGTTTGTGTCTAGGGGAAACAAGGAGTGTGTTCTTAGTCAGGGGCAATAATTCTCACTCCTTTCTCTGGGGAACTCTTGAAGCATTTGACATTCCTACCATTTCCCACCAAATCCAGTGATCACAGAAATGTGTGAATTTAGCTGAGCTGTTCTTAGTACAGAATCATCCTCATGTAGGAACATCATCCCTTTGTGTTGAAGTAATTGATCCAGATTATTCACTGAACAGTTCTTCTTCCATTTCAGTTTAGTGTTCAAACTTTTTCTGGGTAAATATTGCTAGATGTAACACTAGAGTCTGGTTAAAAAAAAAAACACCAACATCTTTTACTTGATTTATTTCCATTTTATGTACAGAATGATTTGGCTTACAAACTTCAGTTAAAAAGTATGAGATTAGATCCAGAAGAATTTACATCTAGAACAAATCCTATGAAGAAAGAAATTAAACATATATGGATAGTAGCAACATTTCTGTGACACAGCTAGGGATCTTACAAGTAATCAAACTGGAATTTAAAAGTGTTATATCTTAACAATGCATGGAACATGTTCAGCCATTATGCAAGATATTATGGTATAATATTCTTGCCTGGATAGTGTAGTAATAAGTAGTTGGATAGAAAGAAAATGTGCCTCAGATTTATGAACCCCCTCAATCTCTGAATCCCTCAGGAAAAAAAGTTGCTGTCCCGAATCTTTGGCAATATACAAATGCTCTCTCCAGAAAAATAGGACCAAGTCATGTTTTCAACTTGGAGCATTTGACCTACCCAATACAGAAAAAATGTATTTAACATTCATAGAAGTGAAATGTGCATACACGTGTACACACCAGGATGCAGCTACAAAGCACCTTTTTATTCTGCACCAGTTGCAGAGTAAAGGGTATACTCTTCCCTGGCTCTGACTGAACTCTTGTTTACTTATTCAGACTTCTGAAAATCTTAAATGAATCCCTTACTGAAACACAAGTGTTTTTGCCATCTATTCAAGTTCCAGTTATACTAGCTGAAGCAGAGATAATTCAGAAGTTAGACTTAAACCAGAAATGAAAATAGAAACTACTCAGTGTGAGAATCATAGTACTCATCTTAGTCTTCTTTTTCATGAAGGCTTTAAATAGAGATGCATAAATTCATAGGTTGCAAATGACTAGCAGTTGTGACAGAGTATGACCTTTTGCATAACAGAAATTATGATGTATGTAAAGAAATTCTTGCTTTGTATCCTATGACTGTGATTGAACTGAAGCATATAGTTCATAAAAATATCTAGCTTTAATAAAAAGAGTTTCCAGTGTTTGAAAATTTGCCACAATCCAGCTGCAAAGAAATTGATGAAGGTGAATGGATGTGTCTCTGGTGAGAATTTATCAAGAATTTATCAAGAATAGCAACATATTACACTTTATTGGTCTAAAAACAGACAAGCCTAAGTATATCCCATTATGGTCAGTCTTCATATGATCAAGATCATAGTTAAAGAAATAGTTGCAACTTCTTTAAACAATAGCATATGTTTAAAGAAAACAACCACAAACAACCCCCACCACCATTCAGCTATTATGAAAATCTAACAAAAGCCAGAGATCCAACATAAAGTGTATGGAGCTGGTTGTTCTGAGGTTTGTGTTGCTTGTGCCCATTTAGGACTCAGTGTTTATAAAACTTAGATAAATGAGTAAATGTCATCAGCAGAATGAGGTGAAATAAAGTGGTGGGGTGATGAACTTACTGGCATTGTATCTAAGTAATCATTCTCCAACAGTGCTACTGTTCTGCTAAATTCAGCAGTGTTACCTTTGAGATGTTTAATTAAGACAGGGGCTTTTATGTTGACTTGTCTTTTAATCACCTTTTTGAGAATGGAGGCATTTCTTTTCAGTGGATTGAAAATAAAGAGTTAAACCAGCTTCTGCAGAGCCGAGCATTCAGTGCTGTGTTACAGAAAAAGCTGGGAAATAAGTTCTGGAAGAAGAAAAAAATGGAAATAGATTAAATGCTTTGTTTTAAGATTTGTGGATTTTTTTACTTCTCATTTATAAATTATATTTTAAAATAAAAACAGTCTTAAATTTAAAATTAAAATAAGGAATTAGGAAAACAAGTATTCTGAATTTGTTTTATGTTGCTTTAATTCACATCAAACACAACACATTCTTCAACCTAAACTGAATGTTGAATTTTTTTGCATAATTGATACAAGGAATTTCATTTTTGGTTGAATGAACCCTTTCAATCACACAGAGAAACATTTTTTTTTCATTTCAGGGAAAACGTTAACCTTTTCCAATCAAACAAATATTTCTTTCAACAATTGTTCAGCAAATGAATGGAAACGCTTTTTTGTAAACCTGACTGCGTTCTTACACCATGTGTGCTCCTCTGCATTCATTATAAAGCACTTGCCAACATGAATGCACTGATTTGCCCAAGATCTAAATTTAATACAGTCACTTTAGAGGATAAAGAAAAGGGTTAGAGTTAGATTAAATAGAGAAGAGGTGCAAAAGCTCAGCTGAGAGCTCTGCAGAGGGAAGTTAGTGCTTGTATAACCACAAACCCGAGCCAGGTGGCTTCTTCTGAGTCAGGTTTGACTCCAGTCTATCAGACACTGTTACCCCAAACACAGCTGTTACCTCCCCACACCTAACACACTTATACAAACAGGAAAATGTCTTTATTTACACAGGAATTAATTAGCCTTAAACCCGTTTGGCAATGTAACTAAACAAGCCCAGCAATCCTGATCCCTGTTACCCTAATGCTGTCAGCATGCCCAGAATTGCTAGCCCAAGAGTCCTTTTAGACATAGGCCATGGAATCGTATTGAATTCAGCTCTTAACTCTGCTGAACTCTGAACTCTCAAGATTCAGCTTGTTCATTAGTGTTGAAAAATAATTCTTTTAAGCCAAAATCCAAGCACAGTTTTCAGACTCTTTTTTGCTTCAGCGCTAAATCAATTTTCTCATTTCTATACTTAGTCTAAAACACAGGCAAATGAGCTCTACTTTCCCAAAAGCTAATAATTAGCCTAACCTGATTGTTGATGTGGGTATATTGCATCACCCATAATGAATGGAGGCTGCTGGCCCAGACTAAATCTAGTCTGGTGGCCTCTTTGATACTGATTATCAGACCTTGTTGATCTGGACCTTATCCCAAATGTAGGTTTTCTTATCTTAGCGACCCTAAGTCCAAGGTTGTTCTTACCACCCTTGTTTGTAGCCATTTGGAACACCTCTTCTGGGTAAGTACAACCCAAACTTTAATATAGATTTCTGAACCTACTTCAACCCTTTTTAATTCCCTCTTATGTCTTCCAGCTATGGCTGTAACCTTTATCTAAAGCATCATCCTATTATATTAACGTGCAAAAGCAGTATTTATTATCCAAAATATCATGGCCCAGGAGGTAAAAAGCATATTATGAAAACTAAATTTGGCCTAAGTACAGTCCTAACCTTACCTTATCAGATCCTGCAGAAGCCATTGCCCTGGATTTCAGGTTGACACTGCTTTGGTCATTCCCCTATATTTCGAGTGGAAATAAAAGCAGTTCCTCACTTCAAGGTTTGTATACAGGTGGGCTGAGGTTTATGTTTCAGGCACAGAGTTAAGACAGTATCTCAAAAGATTGTGGGGCCAATACTTATATCTGGAGGTAACCGGATTGCTGCTTAGTAAGTTGTAAAATAGGCTTTCTTAAATGTGTATAACTTAAGCTTGCTGTATTTGAGTTGTAGGACTGCACTGGAAAACTTTTGTGTTCTCACAGCTGAAAAAGATTGAAAAGCAGTGATCTAAATGGAAGGTGAATGAGTTTGGAGCTTCTAGTCACAAAAATAAAAAAAAAAAAGAAGAGTGCTGAGTGTGCCACTTAAATTTACACATGTGCCTATTTTGAAATGTGAGGAATGGAAAGAGTATTGACAGCATAGTGATAGTCAGCATGAATCAGTGTGAAAAGTGATATATAACTGTTCAGGTGTACCCAGTTTATTTATAATACCAGAGCAATCTTAACAAGGTGGAGCATTTTTAATGTATCCATTTAAATGGATGCCTGTAGAATGTGGCTTCTCAGGAAAGAAAGCAACAGGACAGACCTTCAATCATCACTGCAATGAGAAAATATCCTCAAATTTAACAAGAAAAGAAAACCTGAGCAATCACTGTTTTAATGTATTGTTAAAATCTTTCTTTCTTGCTCTCGAGATGGTTCAGGCAGATGTATAAGCTTTTTTAAAAAGTCAGAAAGCAACTGACTCTAACATCATATCAATTAAGGGCCTTCTCAGCTGATACTTCTAACCTCAGATTGCTGTGGCTTTCCTCAGGCTTTGTAAGAGCAAGTGTTCCTTGGTGGGTTACAGAGCCAGGTGCAGCAGTTGACCTTTTTGGCTCAGGAATTTTACAGAGAGGTTGAGCTGTAAATTTTCATGTCAAATGTACAGTGTCAATTGTGTTGTGAGTGGTAAGGTGATAACAAACTGTAACTCCATCTGTTATATGTACTACGTATTGAAAGGAGTTAATTTTACGAGTATAATTCTCCATTATTTTCCAAATCTTTTTTACTCAATGAATCTGCTGAACTGTTGTGCCAAGCAAGGTAATGATGTCTTGAGAACTTCTTATGAATCCAGACACATATAGTAGGGCTGAGTATGATAAGAAGTACTGTCAGTTACTTTTTCTTTCCGGCTTAGTCCTTTAAAACAAACGATTGCTGCCCCTCATGTTCACCCTTCTGTGTTGTACTGCCATTTGTTTATACTGGTGTTTGTGCTGCAGCGTGCCTGTGGGTTGCGCAGCTGTGGAGGCAGGATGAGGTGACGCTGTGGTGGTTCGCTGTGGAGCGGCAGGGAGCGTGTGCCACGGTTTCATGTCTCACTGCAAAGGCTGCTGGGATTTGTCTTTTCTTGTCTCTTGGTTTTGACCAGTGAGTAGTGAAGAGAATATGTAGAAACGGTTGCTAAAGTTAAAGAGAGTTTGCCCCAACAATTAATTCGTCTAACTGTTAGAACTGTAACTTTAATGCTTTGGCAAAATAATTTTGTATGGAACTAAAGAGATAAGAAATTATGTATATGTATATATAGTGTATATATACACATAAATAATTTAGATTTAAATACAAATGCTCTAAAGGTATTTCTCATACCTTTGAACTTTTATTTGACAATTTCTACCAGAGAATAGCTATTTAGGGTATTTGTTAGTGGCCTGTATCACATGGCCTTGATATATGCCTACATCCTTGCCAAGGATTTGCAGAAACTGTTCTCCTGGACAGAGCCATCTTTTTCCACTCACTGCAGCAAAGTGAAGAATATTATTTCTTCTAATATTCTCTCCCTCAATTATTCACTTCCATAAACATCTGCTTTTAGAGTCTGATTTAGGTAGTTCCTTTAACCTCCCTCTATCAGTATTTATTGAGAAATATTTACCGTTTCTTTTCATGATGCTGTATGCAACCAGAACAGTAAGAGCTGTTGCTGAGTTGGTCTGAAATTTTTCTTCCAGCCCTCTAAGCTGAGCACAATCACCCACAGTCAGTCCTGCTGGCCCCACTTGGGTTTTCAACACCTGTACAATGTGCAGGAAAGTATAAAGACATTTTAACTCATATAATCAGTATGCCAGTGAAATTAGTAATCAGGAAGCCATTGAGTCTGCATAAAGGGAACTGTACACTACATATAGTTACTTGTGACAGAGAATTTTCTAGATTTACTAATATATGAAAATATACATGGATTTTTCCTCTGCGGGTTGTGCAATATCAAATTGTGTACCTTATTAGATGCATACACAGGATAATGGACTGACTGACCAAATTTTCTGCAGATACAAAACCACATTGTTAGCAAAATCGAATTTTATCAGTGTACTGCATGGCTCAGTGATTATGACACTTACATGCACAGCTTAAAATTCTTTAGTCAAATCTGTGCATATAGTTTCTGTATTGTGTCCGATTTTGCTTAAATAAGCTTTTTGTTACTTGGACATCTTGGACTGCTTTCCCATACATTTAAAATCATGACTACATCTTACATTGTTATTTTAATCTTAGTAGTTCACTACTATTGAGAGATCTTCTTCCACGCCCTTTTTCTTCTTAACACGATTTTGATACACATTTACTTAGAGCTGTCAGAGCTGTGGTCTATATGTTACTAAACCCATGGCTTCCTCATTCTTTGAAGGTTATTGTGCAATTGCTGTGCATTTTATGTCGAAATATCCAGGTGTTCTGTGCAATGAGTCTACACAGCACATACTGTCTT
Organism: Calidris pugnax; assembly: GCF_001431845.1. Taxonomy (NCBI): domain Eukaryota; kingdom Metazoa; phylum Chordata; class Aves; order Charadriiformes; family Scolopacidae; genus Calidris; species Calidris pugnax. The sequence continues at coordinate 313,478 of NW_015090781.1, forward strand.
ACTTTGGTGGGTAAGACTAGGAGAGAAAAAGTAGTATTTTCCCCAGTGCTTCCTGTAAGTAAATCAGTGGTCTGCCCTAAGTACCAAAATCCACAGGAGATTTTCTCCAAATCCTCCTACTTTATTCATTTGCTTTGGACAGTGAAAGCTGGTATCACATCAATGGTACTTGAATCAAGCTTGTAGAAGAGCAACCTCGAATAGCTGGAAATGAGCTGCTTGGGTTTTGAAAACATGGATGTAGTAATATTGTGAAAATAATTGTTCTTGGCTACATGATAACTTTGGCATCTTCTGGTACCTACTCTACATAACCATTAGCGCAGCCTCAGGATTTAGGCCTTTCTTTCCTCTGAGTTGGCCTGATTTTATGTCTTTGTAATTCCACATATTTCAACTGTGTTAAACAAAATAGTGGCTAAATTTGTCTGTGTATCATGCTTATATTCATGACGTTTTGAATTCTAGTGCACTGTAAACCTCATAATGATCTGCCAACAGCAAAACAAAACAATGATATTGAATTGTCCCTAATAACATCATGAAGTGCAAAGTGATGACTGAATTGAAATGTCTTTAAATTATAAACAGCATATATTTTTAGTAAAATTTAGTAAATTGCTGTAACAGAACAGCATTCACAAATACATTTACCTGCTTTATATCCTTCCTGCTGTCATGCTTCATAATATGTGATAATAATTAGTTTAGCATGGGAATTTTTCTATTACCTATACCCAGAAGGGTATAGGAAACCTTGGTGGAAGAAAGATGTTGAATCTTTCGGACAGAGAGTTCTTCAGTATGGTGTGGTCTTCTGATCTGTCACTTAACTATTGAATTATCAGCTCCATTCATAGTTATGTGTAGTAAGTTGAGTCTGACTTGTCGCATAGCAGAAAATTAGCCTTCATTTCTTAAAACTGAATCCTCTCTGCAGAAATAAACAAGGGAAAGAGGAGTTCATAGTACAAGAGCTTCAATAAGATGGAATTATACTGTGTCTTTGAATAGTATAAAAATGTGTGAAATTTGCGATGGAATTCCCTAATTAGCAAGTGTGCATCATAAAATAATGGCATGAGGTGTGCATGTGCGATGTAAGGAGTCAGAAAGATGGCTTTGAAGTCTGTCTTCTCAAAAATATCTAGGAACAGTGTGGTTTTCTTATAAGGAATGATCAGCATATGCTCACAGCTAAGTAAGTATGCAGTGCTACTCTGGGACAGGGCTTGTAGGGACTATTGCAACTTTGGTTTGACTTACTGATATTGAATTTTCTGCAAGATGAAACAAGGGAGCACATTTTGAGATAGCCTGGAAAAGAAATTGCCAGTGGCTTTGAGAAGTAAATTTTCATGTAGTTGAAAAAAAATTAGCTTTCATTGTAGTGAAAGGCAGAGCCATCAAATCCACACTGCAAAATAAAAACCAGTAAAGTATTTTGTGATGCCCTGGGCAACTGCCAAATTATAGGTGAAGTCAGTACGAAATAGAAAGAATGCTTTTGTGGAAACTGTGTCAAGAGTGGGTTTGGATTTTTAAAAAATCATCTGGATAAAGCAAACTCTTTCTTGCTATGAACTAATCATCCAGCTAGGTTACTTCTGCTGTAATTAGTTCTGCATTAGTGGATCTCAGAATATCAATAAATCAAAAAGGTGAGAATTCTGCCCCATTCCACTCTGCTTTCTAGATTCCTTCAGTTCCAATTTCTAGGATAAAGAAGGCTTCTAATTGATTTTTCCTTCACCTGCAAAATTCACAACACGTCACTCAGATGAACATCAGTTTTGTTTTCTCTCTGGAGATAACACAAAGATGAGTGTGATGCTCATCAGCAATTTTTCAGCTCTGATGCTGGCTCTGACTTTTTTCTGCAAGTGTAGAAACAGAATGTGCAGAAGGAGCTCTGCCAGGACTCACCATACTGTTACCATTACCTGTTTCTCAATACCCAGAAAGTGAGATGAGCTTTCTTATCTTGGTGTGATTCGCATAAACTTTTTAGAGAACAAAAGGACATACTACATAATATTATTCATAAGCTTTTCTTCACTCTGCAACAATTTTATCTGTGGTATTTACTCTTAGTTACATCTCACTTTTGTATTACCTGGTCTGGTTATCTCCTCAGCTTGATGATGTGGGAACTGCAAGCCAAGGCAGCTTTCCTGTACTCCTGAAAATCAAATGTATAGTTGAAAGCTTTATGTGAAACATGACAATGGCCTTTTCCTGTTTTTTATTATTTCAGCAGAAGTACATGTATCTTCATGAAATGCATCAAGCTTTTATATCTGTAAGTGTAGAAGGCATAAATCTCACACATACTGCTGTTTGTATTTTCTGTAATGTGAATAGATCTAGAACTCTCATTTGCAGTGTTATTGCAAATTCTACCGTCTAGCAACTATCGTAACATGATCAATTTAGCTGTTATATTAGTATCCTGCTAGAGGAGCCGGGGAGGAAATAAGGTTTCTTTATGAGAGAATGAAGGTGGAAGGATAAAAAGTCTTAAATAACAGCATATTCATGTTTAGCATTCTCTTTTTATATAAGAGGTTTGAAATGTTCCACAGGGACGATATTTGGTCATCATTGAGAGAAATCTTTTCAACTGCCTGAATATAGGCTATGCAACACCACTTGTGTACCTCCTCATCTCTGACAGATCGTTTAGTTAATTAACAGGAATGTCCGTCAATGAGATGAATGTGAGAATCTAAATAAGTGGCAGTCAATATCCAGAGACCTTTACCTTTGTAAACTGTATTTGGAAGAGATGTGTAACTGTCAAAGGACCTGCCTGACAACGTGCATTGATGGGATTATGCAGATGTGCCTCTGCTTCTTGCTGAGAGGTTCTCGAGGTTCTCAAGGTTCTCATGAGACTTACAGTATAAAGAAAACCATTAATGCACCAGCACAAAAAAAATCAAAGAATAGTCCAATAACAATCACAACAAGGATCAGCAGCCACCATTAGCAGAGGAACCAAAGAGAGCAGTTGTAAGCCTTGTTACTGAACAGAGAGGCTGAAGGAAGAGTGAAAATGGTAGTTTTCAGGGAATATAGGCATATTGATGTGGGTAGGAAGTCACTCCTGCCAGGATTTGTCACCAATTACTAATGCCCATGCTGTAAGGGGGAACCATAATTAATTATTCAGCACTGTGATATCACTCTTCCCTAGTTTCCTCAGAAAGAGCTTACAAGAACAAACCCTGATAGCTGTGTATACAGTCAGTTAAAGAAGCTGTCAGCTGTTGGTATTTCTACATGGGCAGTTTTTGAGAGATGTTGCTAAATTCTTCTTACTCTTCTTGTTCAGGTTTTCATCTCTAATTTGGGGGGTGGAGGGAAGAAAAAGAAAGCTATTCTGACCGCGTACATCAGAAGTGTTGCACCTTTGATGATGGCAGCTACAAGATTTCATGTCCTCTCTAAGCCTGCTTTATCTTGTATGTCAAATACTGTATTACAGCCAAGTAACTACATTCAAAGCTGTGAGAACAAGTAGTTTGTCAAAATTTTTGGTTATCTGGGTATTTAATGGAGTTTTTTATCTTTGATGTGAATAACTCAAGCGTGTATACTTCAAAGCTGCCCCCTGAAAATGTTATAGTAGTTCAAAGAACATTAACACCAAAGCGGATGAGGGTTTTTAAATGTATCTGAGCATTTCTAGAATATAATTATCAACATGTCTTTATCTTTCATAATAGTGCATTTATTCTAAACACCAGAATCAAAAGTAACAGCATGATGTTCTGTTTATTTTGTAAGCTAGCCAGATTGGTTTACTCTGCTCATTTTGTAAGAAATTATATATTAGTATATGGGAAAAAAATGGGACTAAAGAAACAGATCCATGCAACATATGTTCAGACAAGGTTTGCTGATGCAGGTAGCAGTGACCAGGAATCCCAGGTACCGGCCTCTTTTGACTAAAGGAATTGTAAGATCATAGAATCACAGAATGGTTAGAGTTGGAAGGGACCTTAAAGATCATCCAGTTCCAATCTCCCTGCCCTGGGCAGGGACACCTCCCACCAGACCAGGTTGCTCAAAACCCTGTTTAACCTGGCCTTGAACACTTCCAGGGATGGAGCAGCCACAGCTTCTCTGGGCAACCTGTTGTAGTGTCTACCACCCTCACAGGAAAGAATTTCTTTCTAGTATCCAATCTAAATCTCCCCTCTTACAATTTAATATCACTACCCCTCATCCTATCACTACACTCCCTGATAAAGAGTCCCTCCCCATCTCTCCTGTAGCCCTTCAGGTATTGGAAGGCCATTATAAGGTTTCCCCAGAGATTTCCCTCCAGGGATGTGAACTACTCTGAACTCCAGGAGACTGTACTGAGATGGAAAATTTTGTACATGTTTCTGTGGTTTTAGGCAACTAGTCATATATGGTAGAGTGTAAGGTGTATTATATGTGGTGTTATGACTGAGATAATGGTTTACTTTTCCTTTGTCATAAAACACATGCTTTTTCTCTGCTGTATTTGCTCTCTCCGCAATGCATATTCCACTTCTGTGTTACTTCCAAAAATATTATTATGTAATGTTATAGGGGAGTCGGTTATTTGCTCATCTGGATAGGGAATCCTGTTAATTTTAGAAGGTGTGTGTAATAAAATTTCATCATTGGCAGAGACCTTTTCATGTTGTTTTACTGTGTTTATTAGATGGAGAAAATCTCTGCATTAGGTTCAAAGCCAGAAATTGAGCCGGGTGCCTAGGTTGCTTAGATATTTTGAAAATCCCACTCCGCCTCTGCAGTTTTTTGGCACCTAAATACCCTTGAAAATCTGGCTCAAGAGATATTACAGTAACAGGAATGAATATAATAATTTATGTTTTTCATGCCAGAAAGATTTTACCAGCACTAAGCATCTTGATGTTACACTGGGGGAAATTATATGTTTAAGAGCACTGAATTAATTATGACATAAAATAAGACTTTGTTTAACATATGTAAAGAATCTTTTCTCAAATACATTATTCCATGTAGGGCTTGAGATAAAATAAAGTGTTTTACTAAGCCTAGGAAGGCCCTGAACAGGGAGATGGCCAGTGCTCAACGATTGATTAGTAGTCTGGAAAACATACATGGAGCAACCAAAACAGATTGCTCAGCCTTCATGCTAGACCCATTGCTATTAATTTTTTTTCTTCCTTGCTGCTATTCTTTTGCTTAAGCCTCTTAACGTCTGCTTGTCCATTTCCCAGTTCCTAGGAAAATACCTCATATAATTTCAAAATAACCTTGCAATGATTTATGTTGACAATTTTAATGTTATGAATTAGAAATACGAATAGATCTTTTGGCTTCTGGATTGTCCTTGGACAGGGGAAGAAATGACTGGAGTCTAGTCTATATACTGAACTATGTCTGTATTTTCTTCATGGCCTCAGGAACACCCCAGTGTTGAAAGCTCTATATTAATTTTTGATGGTTAGTTTCTGTTCTGATGAAAACTTTCTTCATATCTGTGATAATACAGTTGAATCAGCAAGAGCTGTAGGGCTGGGTATAATAATACTTTTACAGTAATACTTTTATAATTTAATTTTAAACTCATGGCTGTAATTGCAGGAAACAGGTTTTGACTCATTTTTCCATAACTCAGGTTCAGTGATTGAAAATAAAATTGATAGATCTGACTTATACAGGATTTTTCTACCTTGCTTCCTCTCCTGAACATGAACAATGAGGTTTGCAAGATATAACATTTCTGACACATTTTGAAGGACTGGTAAAATCCAAATTCTCTGCTACACTAAAAATAGAAATCCTACTTGACACGGAAATAGGGATATTTCCCGCTGAAGGAGATTTGTGCTGAAATAGATGCACACGCTGTAAACTTCGTTGTTGGTGCTCACTTTGCTTTGATGGAAGTTCAGGGTGATACCTACCTGGATTCAACACAAAGTCTGCAACAAATTTTAGCATAGTTCTCTGATTACCAATACCCATTCATCTAGGTGAGGATGGCACCTAGCCTCCATAATCTCCTCTGTAGTTGTCTGAAGGTCACTGGGTGCTTAAAAGCAGGAAGGTAGTTACATTTTCCCTACTGAACCTGCCACAAATAGCAGTATTTCAGGGCAAAAAGTAGACAGCAATATTGGCAATGTGTGCCAAAGGTATATTTGCTAACACTTTTCTCATTGTCTTTCATTGCCTTATTATCAAAACAACAAAGGATTTCTTTTATTGTAAATTCAATTTCAAAAGCTTATTTTTTGTTTGCTCTCTTAAAAAAACCTATCCCTTTTAAATCAAATTAATTACACAGAAGTAGAAAGCATACAGGCTATTCTACAATATACTGTACTGCTATACTGTTGTTTAGTTGTGTTCTGGGACATAGTTCCTAACTAACGATAGGAATAATATTTTATTCTTTTTTAATAAATAGAAAATGAATGTGCCCTGCAATTTGGAAAAGTAGTATTTGGAAAATATTTGAAAGCAGAAATTGATGGAATGGGCCATTAAACCACCTGAAGACCTGGTTGACGTTTTGAGATAATTTTGCTATGAGCAATATTATTTGGGTAAGGTCTTTATAGGTAATGGCTGTTTTAAGGAATTAAAGCACATTTGCACCTGACTGGAGTAGTTCTGTGCAAAAAATCCCAGCTGGTAGAAAGCAAATGATGTTTCTGCTTGTGTAGCACCTGTTTTTGATTTCAGAGAGGAAACAGAAGAAAATTACTTCAATGGGTGGTGACGTTAAATACAGCTGCTGCCTGGCAGAAAGCACCTTATCTCCCTTTTACCCAAGTGAAATTGGGTACTTCTGCCTTGCACCATGGATAGAACCAGAGCTTCAGTTGTATTCTCCCAGAGGAAGAGACAGAAAGAGATGCATTCCCCAAACCTTTCCTGCAGTTATGAAATAAAGTTCAGTAACCTTGTCATTTTTATTATGCAGAGGAAGATGGGAATGACCAGAAGGACCTTCTTGATGGAGCTGGCAAGAAGAAAAGGTTTCAGAGTAGAGAGTGAGCTAAGGTAGGGAAATGTTTATATGCGTAGAAATAACATGTAGTAACAATACTGCTGCTTGAAGCATTCTGATTTCATAAATGCAGTCATATAAGTGACTGTGGGTTTTGCCTGTGTATTTGGTGGATATACTTCGGTCTTCCCACTGTAAAGATGCTTCAGGAGTTCAGTGGGCGGTCCTGAATGAGTTAATTTCTATTGTCTTCTGAGCAAAGAGCAGGCAGAACACAAACATTAGCAAAATTTCTAATTTTTAACATCTAAAATTTGTGGTTCTCATTTATCTTTAGTCTGTTAATTTTAATGTGTCTGTATTTTTCAATGTGCTGCTTCTCGCATGGAAAATAAAAAATGTAAGGTGTGAACTTGCACATGTTTTTCATAGGATATGTTTCTATGCATTTGGATTGTCCTGCTGGAATAGATGAATCAGGTCTTCAGCTGATGTAAATCAGCCATCATTTATTTCCCTCTTGAAATCAGGTTAAGATTAATATAAACTGAAATGAAAAAAAATTAAATATACAGGAATGGAAAATGTGATGGGTGGAGGGGGGCGTTTCTCTAGAACATCTCTGGTATTCTAGTATGTAATCTTCTGTGAATATTTAATCTTCACTGATGTGAAGCTATTGGCATACACATTGGTACAATATGGAAGAGCACTGGAGAAAAAAGCCTAGGAATAAAATATCACAAATTTGGCATTTCAGTGTGAAAACATACTCCAGCTACGGATTTGTCCGGTGGTGTTTCAGTAAGCCAATTCGTTTTAAACTTCCTCCAAACAGAACTTTTCATGAGCGCTAGTTATATCATTATACAGTTTTCTGAAAGCTACATCATTATGTTGGTTCTCTGACAAGCTGGAAGAATACTAAGTATTTATCATTTCTCTGTATCTGTATGCAGATAGTATACAACTGGGTCCAGGAGGATAGGGATATAAAAGCTCATTTCCACAGATTTTTCAGTCCTATCAACTTTGAAAGCCAGAGGAAGAAGGGAGGATGAAATAATTTGTGAAGCAAGATTCAAGCAGGTATTGAACAGAAGTAGGCAATTAGCATCTGATACAAAACTAATGGAATTCTCAGGGAAAAAAAAACTGAACTGGGCTGTTCTGAATCCTACATTAATAATACATTAAGGACTGAGTAGAGGCTTTATCTGGGCTGCTTTGGCACAGAGGTATTTATTGCCAATATTCTAGACTTTCTGTAAGTTGTATGCAAGGCAGGTGTTACGTTTCATTAGCTGCTATTGGATAACAAAGAACTATTTAACTGTTGATTTTTGTTTTTGAGAATACCACAGGAAAAGCCATATTTGTTATGTTCTATGCCAAGAAAAAAGCACAGCTGTACAGGTACCAGAGGCAACTGGTGTACAGCAGCTAGACTACTGCTGCAAGCATAGTGATGGCAAAGTTCCCAGATCTGCAGCTTGGTACAGATACATTACAATGAATATTTTATAAAAGGTGAAATAAACCACAGGAAGCAGAAGCTTTAACTGAATTTTTTTTTCCTCAAGTAAAGATGTGACAGTTTAATTAAAGTAGAACCTAGCAGGGTTAAGTAATAATAACATGAATAGTATTTTATGGGAATTCACCTAACCTAGATTTGTAATCTTACAGGTTAAAATAAATCAGAATTTTTAAAGGTGGGGGTTTTTTCCCTCCAATGGACTCTGCTCTACAAGATATACAATATGGAGAGAAAAAGTTGTGCCATCCCATGACAGTTTTCATGTTCTGAAGTATTGTATGTTCAATACATTTCTTATAATTCCAAAATGTAGTACATTTAATGCATTGAAGAGTTATGTGATAACGGTTTTCTATGACGTGACTCCAGTATTTGTCACTGTGATTTGGCGTTAAATCAGTAATTATTGGTATGAATTGGGGTCACAGGGATAAACCAAGGGATTTTGTTGGCCTCCTAGTAAGAAGTTTGTTTTGAAAGGTTGTGCAGCCTGCCTTTAACAGTTAGCACCTTACATCTTTAAAGTCAATACCAACCCGCTCACTCTGCCAGTTGTGCCCTGACTGCTTGGACAGGTTGATGGCCTAGCTTCTCCAGGTGTTACAGGAGGGCTGCAAAGCAATTGATCAGGTCCATTAGAAATTTACTGTATATGCACAAGGCGGTCATCAGCATGGGCTAGCAGGAGGCTACAGAGGCTTGCAAGTGGAGCCAGCTGCCATCAGGACAATTTATATTCCAATTCTAGGCTTATTTATCAAACAATGACACTGTCTGTCTCTACCTTTTCCCCAGTTTGGGAGTCTGTTGACAAGTATCAGTTAACTTTGGCATGTATTTCAGAGATGCTGAGATCCTATCGGTTTCATGAAAATGAAGGGTTTTCTCCTTTATCTGATATTGTCTTTCTGGGTAACAGCACCCTCCTGGGATATGTGTGGAGGGGGAACTCTAGGAATCACTCAGAATTTCCTCCCAGGTTAGTAGTTTTCTAAACTTGCTGAGGAACATCAACAGACCAGGTAGAAATTTACACATCATTGTATGTATATAATTTTTTTTCTTTAAACATAACTTTGTCCTTGATCACTCTTTTCCTGTGGAAGGTACAGAATTGTGTCTTTAATCATGAACTATGATGGGATTCTTTCCAATGTTATTTTAGTACATCAGTCCAAATTTAGTGTAATAAATTTTGTGCTACTGTATTTTCAAGAAATGTATGACATATAATCATATCATGAATAATAACTCAATTTGTAAATTTTATATTCGCTAAACTAAGATACCAGTTTTGTAAGAGTCTGGCCTCTTAGTAGCAAGGCAGTCATCTTTAGATGGAGTGTGTGATTTGTAATATTTAAGTCGTGAACATCTGACAATGCTGTTTGTAAAGAGCATAACGTAAGTGCAGAAAAGTTAAATTTAGAAAAAGATATTACTAACTGTAAAGATTTAAAGAATTATTGTTACCAGAATTTTTTATACTGTAAAGCTTTCATTTATTGATCAGAAATATTGGGAAGGGGCTGTCAGGTGTCATAAAGCAGCCTTTTCATTATGGTACTGCTTGTGAAAGCCAAATATTCTCAAAGTTGCAAAAAAACCATGTAATAGGAAGGCAAATGATGCTGAAAGACAATGCTGCACTTCCAGGAGCTGTCAGGCTAAAGTCTCTCCTCAACGTAGATTCAGTGACTGGAATAGATACATTGCGATATGAAAATGCTTCCCACATCCTAACATACAATATATACTACAAGTTTCAGGAAGTGCATGGTAAGTAAATATGGAAATACGGCTCTGCATCTGTGTATGACTGGGTTCAGGAAAAAAAGAAAACTTTTTGTGTACTTCTTGACAGTGATTCTGTCACTCATATTGTGGCTGAGAACAACTCTTACCTGGAGGTGCTGGACTGGCTGAGAGGACAGACTGTGGGTGACAGCTCCAGGTTTGAACTGCTGGATATCTCCTGGTTCACAGCCTGCATGGAAGCGGGAAGACCAGTTGATTCAGAAATTAAGTATCGTCTCATGGTAAGAGACTCTTCAGTGTGAATACAGTGATTGATTTTTTGATATTTTTTTTTTTTTTTCCCAAAGACACATGTGTTGTGATAAAATTTTTTTAATTTAAAAACCTGTTTCCCTAAAGTTTACATGAGGAAGTCGCACAGTTTTAACAGATTAAAAAGACCTTCCATATCTTCTGTATCAGTGTCTGGTGCTATTAAAGGGGAAATAGCCATCAGTGAAGCACTTGCTGTTGTTGTGGTGCTTGTGGTATTTCAACAAATAATTCAGTGTCATGGTAAATGTCCTGCTGAGCGCAGTATGTTTTAATGGGTTCCTGATAGAATACTTTGCCTCTTCAAAACAATACAAAAATACTAAAACCTTTGCTGTTTGGAAATGATCAGCTAACTGCTGGACCTTTGAAGGACCTGTGAAAGAAAAGCTGCTGCAATCTGTGGACATACAATTACAAACTTGGCGCCATCAAGTAAAACTGTGCTAAGAAAAAAAGGTTTTATAATATTGTATTATCTCTCAGTGGGACCTGTAAGTCAGAGGATATTATGAATGGCAGGCTGATTATTCGGTGAATGATGTTTGATCTTGAAACAATGGATGATGACCAATTTTCCTCTGATCTACATTTGATGAAAATTACGTGCTACTTTCTCAAATTGGAGCGCAGTGTGAAGTGGTGGTATTCAATGTCCCCAGTACAGAGTGTAAATGAAGAGGGTGTAGTAGGGATGCTCAGGCGTGCTGTGCCCAGTGTGACAACAGCATGTGCTGCTGGGTGTGAAACAGACACTGTGCTGCTGTGGGACAAACCTGGGCCTGCGTGCACTCAGGACTCATGGGGATGGATTTAACCTCCACTGGTGAAGAAATAAATTCATATGTCAAGAGAATTACAAGGCTGATCTAAAGTTCTCTGAGGGGAGAGGTTCCTGATGATTCCTGAAGATCTGGATTGGGCTCCGAGTGAACTGTGAGCCACCTGCAAAATGATAACTGGGTAACCCATAAACCCTGGGACAATGGTAGGATCTGCAGCCTGTACCTTCCTGTGAGGCAGATGATACCTGAATATTTAACAGCAACATTGCACTGTTTACTGCTTTGTCATCCTGGTGTTCAGATTATGAAGGATCATTCATAAATACCACCCTTCCCCAAGAAAAACTGTGGCTCCTGAATGTCTTTTTCAGTCATCTTTCATTGCCAGAAACTATTTTCCAGGGTTTGACAGATAAGAATTACTGTTTAATAACATTTTGGGGCAGGGGGGAAGGAGTGAATACACCAGATGGAGCTATCGCTCTCAGACTCAGCATAATTCCATGATGGAATAGATGTATTTGCAGTCCTTCCAATGAAGTATTTTTGCAGTATATTTACAATATTTTCAGTGAATCTGCTTAGAGGGAGAACAGACCTAAGAAATTAATGCAAAATTGCGAAAAAATGGCAAAGCTTGTAACTACTGCATTAAGTAATCTCACAGGCAAACAGGTCATAAAAATATTAATTAATATAAAGGGGAATGCAAAGAAGTTCTCTAAACAAGAAATAAATCCAAAACATGAGCAAAATCTTGTCCTCTTTGCTGAGAATTTCACATCAGGATTAAAAAGTAAACCAAATTACCCATTATGTACATTCTTAATTTCAACAGTGCATGAGCACCTATAGATTCGGATATTTCAGAAAATGTCTTAATGTCTTTTCATAGATTTTTTCTTTTTCTTTCCAAAGCAAGAAATGCCTTTATCTTTCTCCAAGATGTCTCCAATGATGCTGAAGCTTACTTTTTAAATCAATGAGAAAGCCACTGCAAATCGAACTTAGTTTTCTTTTTTTGTATAATAGTCCTCTTGGAATACTGCTGGAGCAGAAACTTCTGAAAAAGGTAGCAGCACTGTCAGGAGATCATTATTATACTTTGAGACTGTCTCTGCAAGTAAGCTTCCCTTTTTATTTGAACATAAAGAATTCATGCTTATAATGTAGAGTGTAAAAAGCAAGCCAGTCAGCTGTACTGTTAAAGCTTATAGTTAAGACCAGACTTTATTGTATAGTGGCTCTAAAGTAATAAAGATTTTTTTTTGATGCAAGCAAGGAAGGAGAAAGAATTCTAGTAATTCAGCAAATTTTAAAATAATTTTATTGTTGCAGTGTCACCATGCTTTTTTAAATTTATTTTTCTGCCTTGAGAAATGAGGACGGATTGAACTAAAGATTAATTTTCTTTTTAAGTACTATACTGACTTGTACATAATGTAATTTAATTGGATTTCAACGAAGACAAATTTGGTCCATTATGTCAGTCTTGTAAAATATGAAATGAAAGTGAATCAACAAACCTTGAAAGGCTACATCATGAATGCTTTGAAGAATGGATTGCAGTGGGGGCATGTTTTGGGTGAATTCTCATCTACTTGGTAAAATTCCCATTAATATCAATAGCAGTAAGATTTCATTTTCATATCTTATAGTGGCCTGTTTGGAAGGCTGTTCTTCATTCAGACATTTGCTTTAATGCATTACTAAAAAGAAATGTCCTTCTCCATGCAAAACGAGGGGAATAAAGTCAGAGTTCCTGACCATTAGCTAACATATTAATTACAATTGTCACTAAAGTACATCTTTCAGTGGTTGCGAATGATCTGAGAGATACACTGATGTTAGTGATTTATAGAGTATAAAATGTTGGGTGACCAGATCTAGGATGATCTGAATTCTTATTGATTCATTTGGTAACAGCTGACTTTTACAGTTAATAGCCATCATTTCATTTAATAGGCTACGGAAGTGTGGTAGCCAAACATCCACTTTAAGGGGAAATTAAAATACTTTTTGGTAAAGAAATACCTTTGTCCGGAAACACTTTTCCCACCACAAACAGATGGGTATTCTGGACAATAGCAGGACACGGACATTAATATGGATGCAAGGGAATCCCCACATGCTAGAAAGTAGTGCTGTTTCCTGGGTAATGGAAAAGAAAGGAGGGGAAGCTGTCAGAGAGATAAAGAGAAAGGAAGAGAACCACAAGTGGGTTCTCATCCTCAGCAGCCTTAGGAACTGTGCCGTGGCTGCAGCTCATCTGCCTCTTCCTCAGTCAGAACCCAAAAATTGTTAGTTGGTTATTTTTTTAGAAAGGAAAAGAAATCTATTTCCTTGAACAAAGGATTTCCCTCCACATTAGGAAAAGGAAATACTGCATCTTTTGATGCCTTGCCATATCATGTAACAGGCAACTCCTATTTAACATTTTCTGGAGGGTCTCACTGTTACCTCATGAAAAGAGAGGCTCTAACTAATGGAAGAAATCCTTCATACTGACAGTTAGTCTCCCAGAAAATAAAATGAAACTTATAAACTGGCTGCCTTCTCTTCATAAAATGCTGCATATCAGTAGAACTTACTGTTTGATCAATGCTGTCTGGACTTTACAAAGCTGCTAGCTGTTGAATAATGTGGCCTGACACAATCTCTAGTGTCTGTGAGCCTTATTTGCTGCTGCTCTGTTTTCTCTCTGTTATTTCCTTATGTAATTATAGTTCTTTGTTTATGTATTTAAAAAAAATATTTTGACAAAGAGCAAAGTAGTCCCCTGCAAGATTAATTCTGCAACTAAGTCTCTCTGCTGCACAAACTGATGCTAGTGGTACAGGCTGATTTTCCCACTTATGCCATGCAGAAAATGTCACTGTGAAGGAGTGACAGTGACATTCATTGTTACTGCAGCCTGGATGTGGGGTACGAGCTCTGTCTAATTCTAGCAATTAAATAGCCTACATATTTGGATATTTTTCAGTGGTTGCCCCTGTACAGTGTGCAATAATTTTATCTTAATAGAGTGGAGTTACCTGCAAAAAAAGGAATTTTGGTCCTCACATTTTTCTCATATCTGTTGTTGTTTCTTCCCTGTGCTACAAATTATTTTGAGGCAGTGTGGGTTTCCAGATTTGCTTGTTCTACGCTGTAATTGCTACTGGATGAAACTTTAGGTTTGTCCCATAATCTGTACTAATGATTTTATCCCATCTGGTCTTCCCACCAAAAAGCAATATCAATCCTTTTCTTATGTTCTACTGATGACAGGACATCAGCTCTGTATTTCTCATGCAGGCACCATAATATTTCACAAAAATCAAGCTATAGTAATTACTGTTTACTAGACGTTTTTGGTGTTTATTTCTAGCTGAAGTTTATTCTCTTGTTATATATAATCAAGTTATATGATCCTGTTAATTAAAAACATAACTATTACTGATTAAGAAAAATGCTCAAATACCTTTGCTAAGGCAGGAACAGGATGTTTATGTGCCAGTCTATCACCCTTTTAAACACGTAGACTTTTTGCATTAATTTTTCTCTCATCCACAGTGCCAGGTAATGCTACATGTAGGGTTCTTGTTCTTTGTGTATCTATGTCCTAATGAAGAAAATAACTTATTATATATTTGGTAACATTCTGTTTGTTCACCATCTTTGCAGCTGGCACTATCACTTCAAGCAGTATATTATCTGTAAACAATCGTAGTTTATATGATTTAAAATAAATTTTAAAGTATAATTCATGAATGTGTGCAAAAGTGGATGAGTTGTCCTATTGATCCTGGCTGAAACCCTTTTCAGTTATTCCCAAGAGTGGTCATACACATAAAATAGCTTCCTTCATTTCAGTGTATACTATGAAAACTGCCATATAATTCACTGCTCCTTCAGCTGTGCAAGCAAATGCCTTTTTTTCCTGTGTGTGTGAATACTGTTATTGAACTACTCTATCAAATACAAAGGCAATTTAGCATGAAATTATATGTGCAGGGGGTGTGTGAAGGCACATACGTGTATTTATAGGCTTGCCTAGCACAGATGCCAGCTTTATGTCTGCGTGTCTTTGGAAACAGGGGAGAAAGGGCTTATCATTCCATTATTGAAGTGAAAATTTTCTCCATGTATCTTTGTGATGTTTTTTGTTGTTGCTGTTGAACAATTTCATTGTGGCTTTTGAATAGTGCAATGTGTTTTTGACAGATCTGCCGAATGTTTTCAGAAAAAATCACAAATAGCAAATAGTACACAGAAATACTGAGAACACTGTTCTCAGATTGGTTCAGATGGGCACTTTTAACGAAAGCAAAGAAATTAAAGGATTTGGTATATAAAGGAGCAGAAAAGCTGGTGCTAAATTGCCCTTTTCCTGTTGCTCAGTTGTCAGGACACTTGCATTTTGAAGACTCATGTGAGGGACTCTTGCCAATGGGGACATGACTCTGTGCATCCTGCCTTTTCAGGACTATTCCCTTCCCACCCAACAGGCTTGGGTTGCCCGCAGACTTTTTAGTTGATCTTTGTTGATTTTTGCATGGAGCAAAATCAGGTGAAAAGCGAATGAACACGTAGATAACCTGGTGCTTGGGAAACTCCCATTTAAGATTTGGCACCTGGCTCCTTTTTTTCACTCTGCTGAACACCTGGCAATGGTGTCAGCATGTACAGAAGTGGCTGAGTGAGAAACCACATCAGAAGGTGAACACTGGCTGTCCAGGTGATAGACTGCAGAGAGAGCCAGGACCACTGGTAATGGGTGGCAGCTATCAGAACTGCTGTGTGAGATGTGAACAGGTGAATGATTTGCTCAGCCCGGTGGTAGAGCTGAGAGACGAAGTCAAAAGGTTGAGGTGTACTAGGGAGGAAAGCAGCCAGGGTGTAGTTACCCCTGTATCCATCCCAGGTCAGGCTGAAGGCAGAAGCCTGAATGAAAAGAGTGAATGGATGCAGCTTCATGGTCGGGGCAGCAGATGAACTCCCCCCTTGCCCTGTCTGGTACCTCTGAAGAACAGATACAATGTTCTGGTTGAGGAAGGCCAGTCGAGTGAGGAAGTAGATGATGGGCACTCTACACTACAGATGCCTCCTAAGTCAAAAAAGCGTACACCCCAGATCCTCACCACACCCAGAAGCAGAAAAAAAAGGGTTATAGTTGTTGGTGGCTCCTTCCTGAGGGGGACGGAGTGCCCAATATGCTGATTCCTGGAGCCCAGGTTAGGGACGTCACCAGGAAACTTCCTGGCTTAGTATGGTCCTCAGATTATTAGCCGTTATTGATTTACCATATAGGTGGGGAGGAAGCTGCGACTCGCAGTTCAAAAGCAATAAAAAGACTTCAGGGAGTTGGGAAGGCTGATGAGGGAATCTGGAGCACAGGTTATTTTTTTTCCTCACTTCTTCCGGTTGCAGGCAATGATGCTGGGAGGAACAGATGGATCCAGTTGATTAATACATGGCTCCATGGCTGGTGTCACTGCCATAACTTTGGTGTCTTTGAAAATGGATTGGCCTATACAGCACCAGGCTTGCTGACATCAAATGGGAGACACCTCTCTCAAAGGGGGAAGAGGGTTCTTGCCCAAGAGATTGCAGGATTGATAGACAGGACTTTAAACTAGGTGTGAAGGGGAAGGAGGATAATAATATCAGGCTTGTCTGCGATGAGCTGTGGGATATCTCTTCAGGGTTAGAGGGACAGGGTGCTAGAAAGGGCCTTCAGCCTGTTGCCCTGAGGCAAGCTGGTGACTGCACTGCAGACAAAGTCTTATGGAGATGAACCAGCAGCTCCTGAGGTAGTTGAAGTCAACAGAGAAACACCTGTGGGTTGAAGTCAACAGAGAAACACTTCAAGGGGTGTTCCACGAAGAAGGTG
Source organism: Calidris pugnax (assembly GCF_001431845.1). Lineage (NCBI taxonomy): Eukaryota > Metazoa > Chordata > Aves > Charadriiformes > Scolopacidae > Calidris > Calidris pugnax. Next base: position 330,736 of record NW_015090781.1, read on the forward strand.
ACACAGCCAACAGCCCAGCTGAAGTGCCTCTACATAAATGTGCACAGCATGGGCAACAAACAGGAAGAGTTGGAAGCTACCATGCTTCTGGAAAGCTATGATATAGTGGCCATCACTGAAACCTGGTGGGATGAATCCTATGACTGCAATGTGGCTATTGAAGGCTCCAAGATGTTCAGAAGGGCCAGGCGAGGAAGGAGGGGTGGAGGTGTTGCCCTCTATGTTAAGGAATAGATAGAGAGTGAGAAGTCCCCAAAGCCCTCCCTGGGGTCAGATGAAGAGAGAGTTGAGAGCTTGTGGGTGAGGATTAAGGGGCAGGCCAATATGAAAGACACTGTTGTGGGTGTTTATTACAGGCCACCTGATCAGGATGGGAAAGTTGATGAGGCCTTTCACAGTTGGCTCAAAGTTGCCTCACAATCACAGGCCTTGGTTCCATGGGGGACTTCAATCGCCCTGATATCTGCTGGAAAGGCTACACAGCCTACAGTCCAGGAGGTTCCTCCAGTGTATTGATGGTATCTTCTTGACACAAGTGGTAGAGCAGCCAAAAAGGAGAGGTGTAGTACTGGACCTAGTACTGACAAACAAACAGGGACTTGTGGGGGACATTAAGGTTGGGGGCAGCCTTGGCTGCAGTGACCACGAAAAGGCAGAGTTCAGGATCGTGGGTAGTATGTGCAAAACAACAAGTAGGACTGAAACCTTGGATGTCAGGAGAGCTAACTTTGACCTCTTCAAGAAACTGCTTGTAGAAATCCCATGGGTTAGGGCTCTGGAAGATAGGGGGGCTCAAGAGAGCTGGATGATATTCAAATACGACCTTCTCCAAGCTCAGGATCAGTGCATCCCTAAGAGCAAAAAATCAGGCAAGGGAAGCAGGAGACCAGCGTGGTAGAGCAGGGAGCTTCTGAAAAACCTCAAGTGGAAGAAGGGACTGACCACTTGGGAAGATTACGTGGATGCCATCAGAGTATGCAGGGATGAAACAAGGAAAGCCAAGTTTTTTTCAAGTATATTGGAGGGAAGAGGAAAACAAGAGAAGATAGGGGCCCACTGTTGAGTGAAACGGGTGCCATGATAACAGAGGATGCAGAGAAGCCAGAATTGCTGAATGCTGCCTTTGCTTTGGTCTTTACTGCTCAGGGCAGCCCTCAGGAATCCCAAACTTTGGAGGTAACAGAGAAAGTCTGGATGAAAGAAGACTTCTCCTTGGTTGAGGAAGACCAAGTTAGGGAACATAACTGGATATCTGCAAGTCCGTGGGTCCTTATGGCATGCACCCATGAGTGCTGAGGGAGCTGGCAGAAGTCATTGCTGGGCCGCTCTCCATCATCTTTGAAAGGTCCTGAAGAACAGGAGAGGTGCCCGAGGACTGGAGGAAAGGCAATGTCACTCCAGCCTTCAAAAAGGGCAAGGAGGAGGACCCAGGAAACTACAGGCAGGTCAGCCTCACCTCCATCCCTGGAAAGACGATGGAGCACCTCATTCCGGGCAACACTTAAAAGCATATGGAGGAAAAGAAAGCTATCAGAACTAGTCAACAGAGATTCACCAAGGGGAAATCATGTCTGACTAACCTGATAGCTTTCTATAATGGCATGACTGGATGGATGGATAGATGAGGGGAGGGAGGTGGATGTTGTCTGTCTTGACTTCAGCAAGGCCTTCAACACTGTCTCCCATAACATCCTCATAGATAAGCTTAGGGAGTGTGGGTTAGATGAATGGACAGTGGGTTGGATTGAAAACTGGCTGAAGACAAAGCTCAGAGGATCGTGATCAGTGGCACAGAGTCCAGTTGGAGGTCTGTAACAAGTGAAGTTCCCCAGGGGCCAGTACTGGGTCCAGTCCTGTTCAATATATTCATCAATGACCTGGATGAAGGTCATTGAGTAGCCTCAGCAAGTTTGCTGATGACACAAAACTGGGAAGAGTGGCTGACACACCAGAAGGCTGTGCCGCCATCCAGAGAGACCTGGACAGGCTGGAGAGCTGAGTGGTGATGAAATTCAACAAGGGCAAGTGCAGGGTGCTGCACCTGGGGAGGAATAACCCCCTGCACCAGGACAGGTTGGGGGCTGAGCTGCTGGAGAGCAGCTCTGGGGAAAAAGACCTGGGAGTCCTGGCGGACGACAGGATGACCATGAGCCAGCAATGTGCCCTTGTGGCCAAGAAGACCAATGGCATCCTGGGGTACATCAAGAGGAGTGTGACCAGCAGGTCCAGGGAGGTTATCTTGCCCCTCTACTCTGCCCTGGTGAGGCCCCATCTGGAGTCCTGTGTCCAGTTCTGGGCTCCCCAGTTCAAGAAGTAGAGGGAACTGCTGGAGAGGGCAGAGCAGAGGACTACAAAGATGATGAGGGGCCTGGAGCATCTCCCTTACAAAGAGAGGCTGAGGGATAAGGGAAGGGAAGGCAAGGCAAGGCAAGGCAAGGCTGGGGGGGCATCTGATCAATGCCTATAAATACTTGAATAGTGGATGTCAAGAGATGGGGCCACTCTTTTTTTCAGTGGTGCCCAGTGACAGGACAAGAGGTAACGGGCACAACCGTGAACATAGAAGTTCCATCTAAACATGAGGAGGAACTTCTTTCCTGTGAGGGTGGCAGAGCCCTGGCAGAGGCTGCCCAGGGAGGTGGTGGAGTTTCCTTCTCTGGAGACATTCAAACCCACCTGGACACATTCCTGTGCAACCCGCTCTGGGTGGCCCTGCTCTGGCAGTGGGGGTTTGACTAGATGATCTCCAGATGTCCCTTCCAACCCTATATCATTCTGTCATTCTGTGAATGAAATTATGATTCTTTTCTAGATTTTGTAAATGTTTCCTTTGCTTTATAATGACCCTGAAATAGAACTTATAGCTTAATGAATTAAATCCAAACAAAAAAAATGTTTTCTTTCATTTTACCCTGAAGAAGGGGGAAAAGGTTTTTTCAAAGTAATACAAAATTTTTTCCTCCACCACTGGATTTAGCTACAGATCAAAAAAGTCAGTTTTTTGGGCATGTCTATTTTAATTTTGTTTTCTCATTGGTCGAGCATCCCAGATGTTATACTGAATCATCTAGTATTTTCTGGGAAAACTCTCTGTTCTTTTAAGCTTATCTAGTCTTAAAGCTTTGCAATTTTTCAGTCTTACTGAAAATAGTAAGTACATAATAAGTAAAGTAAGTAAATAATACTACTACTTTTATTACTTACAGTAATAAGGGTAGTAGTAGAGATGCTTGCCATGCAGAGAGACTTTTTTTTTTTTTTTAAATGACAGTGCCATTGAAAACTGTCTGAATTTACTGCAGAAAATGAAAAAAAGCCCAAACCCAAACAGTAATCACCAGATAAACCGCTATTGTCAGTGCAGCCAATGTGAAGTTAAATATTTTTCCTAGGAAGATGGTAGGAGCATTATTATTCTCAAGGTACATATTTTGGGCTCATGAAATGTATTTTTGATGTTTTGTGCTGACAGGTGTGTCACCTACCCTTCTCCCTTTTCTTTTTTTTCTTCTGTTTAGGAACAAGGTCGGTCTCCTCCTTTGAATACACCTGAATCAGAAATGCCATCATTTGTTGCAAGTGAAGTACCTCAGTATTCGTGCCAAAGGAAGACAACATTAAATAATTACAACAAGAAATTCACGGTAATATTTATTCTATCCATGAAATAAAAACTAGCACAAGTAAAATAATTAATACATTACTTACATCAATATTTTATATAGCAAATTCAGGAGTTAAACAGGAAGCACAATGATAATAATTAAAAAAACTTATAAATCTGCCATACTTAAATTAAAATTGAGTGCAAACTAAATTGCATTCTTTAAGTACTGCTGAAAGCTTAACACAGTGGATCTTTAAGTACAGTAATAGCTTGTAAACACATGAATTTTTAAAACAAATGATAGAATAATATTCTGAAAATGTCTTTTAGCCTTTCATCACAGTCTTATTTGACATGTTGGAAGTAATGATAAGCAAAAGTTTGGTTTAGATCAGTCAAAGATACTTCACAATTGCTGTGCTTTCTTCTCCTTTGCCTAGGTATTTGTTTCTTCAAAGGGTGGTTGTAAGGTTTAGATTTTCACAATTGCTTAGTTTTGGAAACAGATTGCATGATCAATGTAATTATGTTCATATGATGAAAAAACACCTTAAATTGTCCAGTTAAATAGAAATCTTAGAGACTGTCATATATCCTATTTAATGCTCATAACATTACACAGTTCAGTAGGTATGAAGAGCCTGAATCATCTGGCTCTTAAGTCTAACTTCCTTTTTAGTTATTGTGCCTAATGACTCCTTTTGGCTGGCTTTAGATACTCAGTGACAACTACTCAGTAGGAAACATTTGGCACAAAAACTCTAATGAATATAGTCTGAATAAATCTGGCAAAGTTGCATTCATACATTTACATATAACATGAAACACCTCCTCATCTTCCTAAAGTTCTTTTTATTTATAATTGTTATGCTTTTACTTTGTGTATGTGCCTATAAAAACACTCAAATCTTTCAAATAAATATTATTTGTAAGATCCATATAAAAAAATTAACAACAGATACTAGTAATTTGAGAATAGGAAACATTTAAAAAGTAGATACGAAAACCTCTGGGAATTCAGAACTATAGCTTAACCTAAGAGCAACTTCAAAATGTCTTCATCTGAGAATGCACAGTTAAAAATTAATCAACCTAAATTTTGCCTTGTAGCGATGCTTTGAAATAATCAACAGTTATACTGATTATGTGGTACTGACGTAGTTTAAACTGTCTGCTTATTTTAAAAAAAATCCCTTTTTGAGAAACCTGATGGGAATTGGGTCTTGACCCTGCTTTGAGCCTGAGGTTGCACTAGAGACCTCCTGAGGTCCCTTCCAACTCCAATGATTCCAACATTCACAAAACTGCTTCTTTTGAATTGACTAGTGTGCCCCAACTCCCACAAGGCTGTGAATGTTACCATTTAACCTCTTGAAAGCAGTCATTCTTTTTCACTGTTTACAAATATCAAATACATGCTGCTGTAGGGGAAGATGTCAGGCCAAATATAGTATGACCTAAAGAATCTGTAAAACACTGTCCTTCTTGGAGAAATAGGAAGTAATGGCTTAGTTCTACACTTCCAGAAAGCGGTGGAATGTGGGAGTCTGGCTCTTTGTTGAATTTTCTGCAGTAGGACATTTTGTCAGTAATTCTGAAGGTAAAAAATAAAAAGTACTTGTGATGGATAATGGCAAAGTACAATGGATACTTCCAGAAGGCACAAAGTTGTTGTTGATTTTTAATTATCGTTAACATTTTAGCACAAAAAAGTTCTAGAGTAAGGTAATTCCCTTTTTTGGGTTTGGGTTTCAGAGAGAAATTACTGTTAAATAGTTTATGTGGAGGTGGGTGAGATGTGAGTTGACCCGCATAACCTGCCAATGCCATGCAAAGGGCATCTGATTGCTGATAAAGCCACTGTAAATATACTTCTGTCACTGGCAAGCAAATGGATACAAAATCTATCTATCTATACCTTTTAAAATAATTTTCAGTTTTTGACAAATCTAATATCTTTATTTGTGAAGTCACACAGTACTTTTTCCTTTGTAAAAACTGTGTGCTGTAACTCTACTGAATATATAGTTTGTCTTCCAGCAATTGAATTACCTGAATTTAGTGCAAGATTCAGTTCAAAGGATAACTATGACAGCAGCAACATATTTACTGAGTGGCTTCTCTTATACATGTGTTTCACAGAGGCAGTCCCTAAATTAATTCCAGATTCATCATTGCAGCAATAGTACTGTCAGAGCACAACTTGTATTTGATAAGTGAATTCACCTGAACACGTTAGAAGCAGAGCAGTTCAATGACTGAAGCACTGAGACTTCCTTCTGTTATCCCATATATCAAACATGTCCCAGTCTGGGTAGAAAGGAAGTTTCTTAGTGACAAAGGTGGCAGTTTTTCATTCTCACACTTTGAGAGTAACAGTTCTGAGTTCATGCTGTATTTTATTTCTGGAGGTGGTACTGGCCAAGGTGATAATGCATGTAAGCCTGTCTAGCATCTGCATCTTGACAGTTGGAATATAACTCCTTAGGGCTGTTGCTCTTTTTACTCACAACTGAAGCTTGCAAGGACAGCTGAAGGCTTGGGTTTATGGACTCCATTCCCTGGAGGCCAGCCATTCTGCTTTATGTCAGAGGAGCCTGATTTTCAGTTTTGCTGTTGTTTTGCCAGACTTGTATTAAACCTGTAATTCACATCTTCCAACAGATTTTTTCAGTGTGAGCACTCAGTAAATACACTGAAGCATTGGTACAATTCACTTGTGAAAATTAGGTCCAAACCACCTTGAATTTTGTGTTGATGATAGTATTTTGTTTTAACAACTTTATTCTATGAATCAGGGTTGTTCCTTTTTCTTACAGATTTTTCTGTTTTGTTTTTTTAGCTTGAAAATAATGTCTTTTTATCTTGCCTATAATAGGGCCACAAAGCTATTATTTGCTTATGTGTCCTCGGATGAACTCATGGATTCTTGCTTTTACTGGTTTTGCCCTGATACCCTGTATCAAATTCCTCTTTCAAATGGGTAGTAGTTATGTTTGAGAAAGAGTAGTTATTTTTCATGTCTTTTAGTCTTTTCAGAAGAGCAGGAAAACAGTCACTAATAGGCAGTGACATGCACACAACAAAGCTTTGAATGTGCTGATTTCTCGGGAAAGACACTTTTGGAGATTTGGTTTCTGGAGAAATTGGTTATTAGTGATCAGTTTTAATCTCAAGTCCTGTTCTGTATATATTTTACCCTTAAAGTCTATTTATTAAAAGCAAATTCCAGAGATACATGATGAGAGCTCATGAGGACAAGGTGGAGTTTTAACACACTAGATGCAGTTTCTCTGTTCAGCTGTCCCATGTTTCCTCTCCATTGTAATAGCCAGAAAATAATTTAAAGGAAGATGCAAAAAAACCAGTTTTACATCATGTAAGAAGCTACAGAAGAGTTGACAAAGACTGTGCAGATGTGAAGGTTTCATGACTCTCTTCACTATGAGGCACATCTGAGGCACATCCTACCCAATTTTTTTTTTTTCATTTGCTTTAATGCATTACTAAAAAGAAATGTCCTTCTCCATGCAAAACGAGGGGAATAAAGTCAGAGTTCCTGACCATTAGCTAACATATTAATTACAATTGTCACTAAAGTACATCTTTCAGTGGTTGCGAATGATCTGAGAGATACACTGATGTTAGTGATTTATAGAGTATAAAATGTTGGGTGACCAGATCTAGGATGATCTGAATTCTTATTGATTCATTTGGTAACAGCTGACTTTTACAGTTAATAGCCATCATTTCATTTAATAGGCTACGGAAGTGTGGTAGCCAAACATCCACTTTAAGGGGAAATTAAAATACTTTTTGGTAAAGAAATACCTTTGTCCGGAAACACTTTTCCCACCACAAACAGATGGGTATTCTGGACAATAGCAGGACACGGACATTAATATGGATGCAAGGGAATCCCCACATGCTAGAAAGTAGTGCTGTTTCCTGGGTAATGGAAAAGAAAGGAGGGGAAGCTGTCAGAGAGATAAAGAGAAAGGAAGAGAACCACAAGTGGGTTCTCATCCTCAGCAGCCTTAGGAACTGTGCCGTGGCTGCAGCTCATCTGCCTCTTCCTCAGTCAGAACCCAAAAATTGTTAGTTGGTTATTTTTTTAGAAAGGAAAAGAAATCTATTTCCTTGAACAAAGGATTTCCCTCCACATTAGGAAAAGGAAATACTGCATCTTTTGATGCCTTGCCATATCATGTAACAGGCAACTCCTATTTAACATTTTCTGGAGGGTCTCACTGTTACCTCATGAAAAGAGAGGCTCTAACTAATGGAAGAAATCCTTCATACTGACAGTTAGTCTCCCAGAAAATAAAATGAAACTTATAAACTGGCTGCCTTCTCTTCATAAAATGCTGCATATCAGTAGAACTTACTGTTTGATCAATGCTGTCTGGACTTTACAAAGCTGCTAGCTGTTGAATAATGTGGCCTGACACAATCTCTAGTGTCTGTGAGCCTTATTTGCTGCTGCTCTGTTTTCTCTCTGTTATTTCCTTATGTAATTATAGTTCTTTGTTTATGTATTTAAAAAAAATATTTTGACAAAGAGCAAAGTAGTCCCCTGCAAGATTAATTCTGCAACTAAGTCTCTCTGCTGCACAAACTGATGCTAGTGGTACAGGCTGATTTTCCCACTTATGCCATGCAGAAAATGTCACTGTGAAGGAGTGACAGTGACATTCATTGTTACTGCAGCCTGGATGTGGGGTACGAGCTCTGTCTAATTCTAGCAATTAAATAGCCTACATATTTGGATATTTTTCAGTGGTTGCCCCTGTACAGTGTGCAATAATTTTATCTTAATAGAGTGGAGTTACCTGCAAAAAAAGGAATTTTGGTCCTCACATTTTTCTCATATCTGTTGTTGTTTCTTCCCTGTGCTACAAATTATTTTGAGGCAGTGTGGGTTTCCAGATTTGCTTGTTCTACGCTGTAATTGCTACTGGATGAAACTTTAGGTTTGTCCCATAATCTGTACTAATGATTTTATCCCATCTGGTCTTCCCACCAAAAAGCAATATCAATCCTTTTCTTATGTTCTACTGATGACAGGACATCAGCTCTGTATTTCTCATGCAGGCACCATAATATTTCACAAAAATCAAGCTATAGTAATTACTGTTTACTAGACGTTTTTGGTGTTTATTTCTAGCTGAAGTTTATTCTCTTGTTATATATAATCAAGTTATATGATCCTGTTAATTAAAAACATAACTATTACTGATTAAGAAAAATGCTCAAATACCTTTGCTAAGGCAGGAACAGGATGTTTATGTGCCAGTCTATCACCCTTTTAAACACGTAGACTTTTTGCATTAATTTTTCTCTCATCCACAGTGCCAGGTAATGCTACATGTAGGGTTCTTGTTCTTTGTGTATCTATGTCCTAATGAAGAAAATAACTTATTATATATTTGGTAACATTCTGTTTGTTCACCATCTTTGCAGCTGGCACTATCACTTCAAGCAGTATATTATCTGTAAACAATCGTAGTTTATATGATTTAAAATAAATTTTAAAGTATAATTCATGAATGTGTGCAAAAGTGGATGAGTTGTCCTATTGATCCTGGCTGAAACCCTTTTCAGTTATTCCCAAGAGTGGTCATACACATAAAATAGCTTCCTTCATTTCAGTGTATACTATGAAAACTGCCATATAATTCACTGCTCCTTCAGCTGTGCAAGCAAATGCCTTTTTTTCCTGTGTGTGTGAATACTGTTATTGAACTACTCTATCAAATACAAAGGCAATTTAGCATGAAATTATATGTGCAGGGGGTGTGTGAAGGCACATACGTGTATTTATAGGCTTGCCTAGCACAGATGCCAGCTTTATGTCTGCGTGTCTTTGGAAACAGGGGAGAAAGGGCTTATCATTCCATTATTGAAGTGAAAATTTTCTCCATGTATCTTTGTGATGTTTTTTGTTGTTGCTGTTGAACAATTTCATTGTGGCTTTTGAATAGTGCAATGTGTTTTTGACAGATCTGCCGAATGTTTTCAGAAAAAATCACAAATAGCAAATAGTACACAGAAATACTGAGAACACTGTTCTCAGATTGGTTCAGATGGGCACTTTTAACGAAAGCAAAGAAATTAAAGGATTTGGTATATAAAGGAGCAGAAAAGCTGGTGCTAAATTGCCCTTTTCCTGTTGCTCAGTTGTCAGGACACTTGCATTTTGAAGACTCATGTGAGGGACTCTTGCCAATGGGGACATGACTCTGTGCATCCTGCCTTTTCAGGACTATTCCCTTCCCACCCAACAGGCTTGGGTTGCCCGCAGACTTTTTAGTTGATCTTTGTTGATTTTTGCATGGAGCAAAATCAGGTGAAAAGCGAATGAACACGTAGATAACCTGGTGCTTGGGAAACTCCCATTTAAGATTTGGCACCTGGCTCCTTTTTTTCACTCTGCTGAACACCTGGCAATGGTGTCAGCATGTACAGAAGTGGCTGAGTGAGAAACCACATCAGAAGGTGAACACTGGCTGTCCAGGTGATAGACTGCAGAGAGAGCCAGGACCACTGGTAATGGGTGGCAGCTATCAGAACTGCTGTGTGAGATGTGAACAGGTGAATGATTTGCTCAGCCCGGTGGTAGAGCTGAGAGACGAAGTCAAAAGGTTGAGGTGTACTAGGGAGGAAAGCAGCCAGGGTGTAGTTACCCCTGTATCCATCCCAGGTCAGGCTGAAGGCAGAAGCCTGAATGAAAAGAGTGAATGGATGCAGCTTCATGGTCGGGGCAGCAGATGAACTCCCCCCTTGCCCTGTCTGGTACCTCTGAAGAACAGATACAATGTTCTGGTTGAGGAAGGCCAGTCGAGTGAGGAAGTAGATGATGGGCACTCTACACTACAGATGCCTCCTAAGTCAAAAAAGCGTACACCCCAGATCCCCACCACACCCAGAAGCAGAAAAAAAAGGGTTATAGTTGTTGGTGGCTCCTTCCTGAGGGGGACGGAGTGCCCAATATGCTGATTCCTGGAGCCCAGGTTAGGGACGTCACCAGGAAACTTCCTGGCTTAGTATGGTCCTCAGATTATTAGCCGTTATTGATTTACCATATAGGTGGGGAGGAAGCTGCGACTCGCAGTTCAAAAGCAATAAAAAGACTTCAGGGAGTTGGGAAGGCTGATGAGGGAATCTGGAGCACAGGTTATTTTTTTTCCTCACTTCTTCCGGTTGCAGGCAATGATGCTGGGAGGAACAGATGGATCCAGTTGATTAATACATGGCTCCATGGCTGGTGTCACTGCCATAACTTTGGTGTCTTTGAAAATGGATTGGCCTATACAGCACCAGGCTTGCTGACATCAAATGGGAGACACCTCTCTCAAAGGGGGAAGAGGGTTCTTGCCCAAGAGATTGCAGGATTGATAGACAGGACTTTAAACTAGGTGTGAAGGGGAAGGAGGATAATAATATCAGGCTTGTCTGCGATGAGCTGTGGGATATCTCTTCAGGGTTAGAGGGACAGGGTGCTAGAAAGGGCCTTCAGCCTGTTGCCCTGAGGCAAGCTGGTGACTGCACTGCTTATGGAGTCTTATGGAGATGAACCAGCAGCTCCTGAGGTAGTTGAAGTCAACAGAGAAACACCTGTGGGTTGAAGTCAACAGAGAAACACTTCAAGGGGTGTTCCACGAAGAAGGTGACACAGCCAACAGCCCAGCTGAAGTGCCTCTACATAAATGTGCACAGCATGGGCAACAAACAGGAAGAGTTGGAAGCTACCATGCTTCTGGAAAGCTATGATATAGTGGCCATCACTGAAACCTGGTGGGATGAATCCTATGACTGCAATGTGGCTATTGAAGGCTCCAAGATGTTCAGAAGGGCCAGGCGAGGAAGGAGGGGTGGAGGTGTTGCCCTCTATGTTAAGGAATAGATAGAGAGTGAGAAGTCCCCAAAGCCCTCCCTGGGGTCAGATGAAGAGAGAGTTGAGAGCTTGTGGGTGAGGATTAAGGGGCAGGCCAATATGAAAGACACTGTTGTGGGTGTTTATTACAGGCCACCTGATCAGGATGGGAAAGTTGATGAGGCCTTTCACAGTTGGCTCAAAGTTGCCTCACAATCACAGGCCTTGGTTCCATGGGGGACTTCAATCGCCCTGATATCTGCTGGAAAGGCTACACAGCCTACAGTCCAGGAGGTTCCTCCAGTGTATTGATGGTATCTTCTTGACACAAGTGGTAGAGCAGCCAAAAAGGAGAGGTGTAGTACTGGACCTAGTACTGACAAACAAACAGGGACTTGTGGGGGACATTAAGGTTGGGGGCAGCCTTGGCTGCAGTGACCACGAAAAGGCAGAGTTCAGGATCGTGGGTAGTATGTGCAAAACAACAAGTAGGACTGAAACCTTGGATGTCAGGAGAGCTAACTTTGACCTCTTCAAGAAACTGCTTGTAGAAATCCCATGGGTTAGGGCTCTGGAAGATAGGGGGGCTCAAGAGAGCTGGATGATATTCAAATACGACCTTCTCCAAGCTCAGGATCAGTGCATCCCTAAGAGCAAAAAATCAGGCAAGGGAAGCAGGAGACCAGCGTGGTAGAGCAGGGAGCTTCTGAAAAACCTCAAGTGGAAGAAGGGACTGACCACTTGGGAAGATTACGTGGATGCCATCAGAGTATGCAGGGATGAAACAAGGAAAGCCAAGTTTTTTTCAAGTATATTGGAGGGAAGAGGAAAACAAGAGAAGATAGGGGCCCACTGTTGAGTGAAACGGGTGCCATGATAACAGAGGATGCAGAGAAGCCAGAATTGCTGAATGCTGCCTTTGCTTTGGTCTTTACTGCTCAGGGCAGCCCTCAGGAATCCCAAACTTTGGAGGTAACAGAGAAAGTCTGGATGAAAGAAGACTTCTCCTTGGTTGAGGAAGACCAAGTTAGGGAACATAACTGGATATCTGCAAGTCCGTGGGTCCTTATGGCATGCACCCATGAGTGCTGAGGGAGCTGGCAGAAGTCATTGCTGGGCCGCTCTCCATCATCTTTGAAAGGTCCTGAAGAACAGGAGAGGTGCCCGAGGACTGGAGGAAAGGCAATGTCACTCCAGCCTTCAAAAAGGGCAAGGAGGAGGACCCAGGAAACTACAGGCAGGTCAGCCTCACCTCCATCCCTGGAAAGACGATGGAGCACCTCATTCCGGGCAACACTTAAAAGCATATGGAGGAAAAGAAAGCTATCAGAACTAGTCAACAGAGATTCACCAAGGGGAAATCATGTCTGACTAACCTGATAGCTTTCTATAATGGCATGACTGGATGGATGGATAGATGAGGGGAGGGAGGTGGATGTTGTCTGTCTTGACTTCAGCAAGGCCTTCAACACTGTCTCCCATAACATCCTCATAGATAAGCTTAGGGAGTGTGGGTTAGATGAATGGACAGTGGGTTGGATTGAAAACTGGCTGAAGACAAAGCTCAGAGGATCGTGATCAGTGGCACAGAGTCCAGTTGGAGGTCTGTAACAAGTGAAGTTCCCCAGGGGCCAGTACTGGGTCCAGTCCTGTTCAATATATTCATCAATGACCTGGATGAAGGTCATTGAGTAGCCTCAGCAAGTTTGCTGATGACACAAAACTGGGAAGAGTGGCTGACACACCAGAAGGCTGTGCCGCCATCCAGAGAGACCTGGACAGGCTGGAGAGCTGAGTGGTGATGAAATTCAACAAGGGCAAGTGCAGGGTGCTGCACCTGGGGAGGAATAACCCCCTGCACCAGGACAGGTTGGGGGCTGAGCTGCTGGAGAGCAGCTCTGGGGAAAAAGACCTGGGAGTCCTGGCGGACGACAGGATGACCATGAGCCAGCAATGTGCCCTTGTGGCCAAGAAGACCAATGGCATCCTGGGGTACATCAAGAGGAGTGTGACCAGCAGGTCCAGGGAGGTTATCTTGCCCCTCTACTCTGCCCTGGTGAGGCCCCATCTGGAGTCCTGTGTCCAGTTCTGGGCTCCCCAGTTCAAGAAGTAGAGGGAACTGCTGGAGAGGGCAGAGCAGAGGACTACAAAGATGATGAGGGGCCTGGAGCATCTCCCTTACAAAGAGAGGCTGAGGGATAAGGGAAGGGAAGGCAAGGCAAGGCAAGGCAAAAAAAGGCAAGGCGCAAGGCAAGGCAAGGCTGGGGGGGCATCTGATCAATGCCTATAAATACTTGAATAGTGGATGTCAAGAGATGGGGCCACTCTTTTTTTCAGTGGTGCCCAGTGACAGGACAAGAGGTAACGGGCACAACCGTGAACATAGAAGTTCCATCTAAACATGAGGAGGAACTTCTTTCCTGTGAGGGGGGCAGAGCCCTGGCAGAGGCTGCCCAGGGAGGGGGTGGAGTTTCCTTCTCTGGAGACATTCAAACCCACCTGGACACATTCCTGTGCAACCCGCTCTGGGTGGCCCTGCTCTGGCAGTGGGGGTTTGACTAGATGATCTCCAGATGTCCCTTCCAACCCTATATCATTCTGTCATTCTGTGAATGAAATTATGATTCTTTTCTAGATTTTGTAAATGTTTCCTTTGCTTTATAATGACCCTGAAATAGAACTTATAGCTTAATGAATTAAATCCAAACAAAAAAAATGTTTTCTTTCATTTTACCCTGAAGAAGGGGGAAAAGGTTTTTTCAAAGTAATACAAAATTTTTTCCTCCACCACTGGATTTAGCTACAGATCAAAAAAGTCAGTTTTTTGGGCATGTCTATTTTAATTTTGTTTTCTCATTGGTCGAGCATCCCAGATGTTATACTGAATCATCTAGTATTTTCTGGGAAAACTCTCTGTTCTTTTAAGCTTATCTAGTCTTAAAGCTTTGCAATTTTTCAGTCTTACTGAAAATAGTAAGTACATAATAAGTAAAGTAAGTAAATAATACTACTACTTTTATTACTTACAGTAATAAGGGTAGTAGTAGAGATGCTTGCCATGCAGAGAGACTTTTTTTTTTTTTTTAAATGACAGTGCCATTGAAAACTGTCTGAATTTACTGCAGAAAATGAAAAAAAGCCCAAACCCAAACAGTAATCACCAGATAAACCGCTATTGTCAGTGCAGCCAATGTGAAGTTAAATATTTTTCCTAGGAAGATGGTAGGAGCATTATTATTCTCAAGGTACATATTTTGGGCTCATGAAATGTATTTTTGATGTTTTGTGCTGACAGGTGTGTCACCTACCCTTCTCCCTTTTCTTTTTTTTCTTCTGTTTAGGAACAAGGTCGGTCTCCTCCTTTGAATACACCTGAATCAGAAATGCCATCATTTGTTGCAAGTGAAGTACCTCAGTATTCGTGCCAAAGGAAGACAACATTAAATAATTACAACAAGAAATTCACGGTAATATTTATTCTATCCATGAAATAAAAACTAGCACAAGTAAAATAATTAATACATTACTTACATCAATATTTTATATAGCAAATTCAGGAGTTAAACAGGAAGCACAATGATAATAATTAAAAAAACTTATAAATCTGCCATACTTAAATTAAAATTGAGTGCAAACTAAATTGCATTCTTTAAGTACTGCTGAAAGCTTAACACAGTGGATCTTTAAGTACAGTAATAGCTTGTAAACACATGAATTTTTAAAACAAATGATAGAATAATATTCTGAAAATGTCTTTTAGCCTTTCATCACAGTCTTATTTGACATGTTGGAAGTAATGATAAGCAAAAGTTTGGTTTAGATCAGTCAAAGATACTTCACAATTGCTGTGCTTTCTTCTCCTTTGCCTAGGTATTTGTTTCTTCAAAGGGTGGTTGTAAGGTTTAGATTTTCACAATTGCTTAGTTTTGGAAACAGATTGCATGATCAATGTAATTATGTTCATATGATGAAAAAACACCTTAAATTGTCCAGTTAAATAGAAATCTTAGAGACTGTCATATATCCTATTTAATGCTCATAACATTACACAGTTCAGTAGGTATGAAGAGCCTGAATCATCTGGCTCTTAAGTCTAACTTCCTTTTTAGTTATTGTGCCTAATGACTCCTTTTGGCTGGCTTTAGATACTCAGTGACAACTACTCAGTAGGAAACATTTGGCACAAAAACTCTAATGAATATAGTCTGAATAAATCTGGCAAAGTTGCATTCATACATTTACATATAACATGAAACACCTCCTCATCTTCCTAAAGTTCTTTTTATTTATAATTGTTATGCTTTTACTTTGTGTATGTGCCTATAAAAACACTCAAATCTTTCAAATAAATATTATTTGTAAGATCCATATAAAAAAATTAACAACAGATACTAGTAATTTGAGAATAGGAAACATTTAAAAAGTAGATACGAAAACCTCTGGGAATTCAGAACTATAGCTTAACCTAAGAGCAACTTCAAAATGTCTTCATCTGAGAATGCACAGTTAAAAATTAATCAACCTAAATTTTGCCTTGTAGCGATGCTTTGAAATAATCAACAGTTATACTGATTATGTGGTACTGACGTAGTTTAAACTGTCTGCTTATTTTAAAAAAAATCCCTTTTTGAGAAACCTGATGGGAATTGGGTCTTGACCCTGCTTTGAGCCTGAGGTTGCACTAGAGACCTCCTGAGGTCCCTTCCAACTCCAATGATTCCAACATTCACAAAACTGCTTCTTTTGAATTGACTAGTGTGCCCCAACTCCCACAAGGCTGTGAATGTTACCATTTAACCTCTTGAAAGCAGTCATTCTTTTTCACTGTTTACAAATATCAAATACATGCTGCTGTAGGGGAAGATGTCAGGCCAAATATAGTATGACCTAAAGAATCTGTAAAACACTGTCCTTCTTGGAGAAATAGGAAGTAATGGCTTAGTTCTACACTTCCAGAAAGCGGTGGAATGTGGGAGTCTGGCTCTTTGTTGAATTTTCTGCAGTAGGACATTTTGTCAGTAATTCTGAAGGTAAAAAATAAAAAGTACTTGTGATGGATAATGGCAAAGTACAATGGATACTTCCAGAAGGCACAAAGTTGTTGTTGATTTTTAATTATCGTTAACATTTTAGCACAAAAAAGTTCTAGAGTAAGGTAATTCCCTTTTTTGGGTTTGGGTTTCAGAGAGAAATTACTGTTAAATAGTTTATGTGGAGGTGGGTGAGATGTGAGTTGACCCGCATAACCTGCCAATGCCATGCAAAGGGCATCTGATTGCTGATAAAGCCACTGTAAATATACTTCTGTCACTGGCAAGCAAATGGATACAAAATCTATCTATCTATACCTTTTAAAATAATTTTCAGTTTTTGACAAATCTAATATCTTTATTTGTGAAGTCACACAGTACTTTTTCCTTTGTAAAAACTGTGTGCTGTAACTCTACTGAATATATAGTTTGTCTTCCAGCAATTGAATTACCTGAATTTAGTGCAAGATTCAGTTCAAAGGATAACTATGACAGCAGCAACATATTTACTGAGTGGCTTCTCTTATACATGTGTTTCACAGAGGCAGTCCCTAAATTAATTCCAGATTCATCATTGCAGCAATAGTACTGTCAGAGCACAACTTGTATTTGATAAGTGAATTCACCTGAACACGTTAGAAGCAGAGCAGTTCAATGACTGAAGCACTGAGACTTCCTTCTGTTATCCCATATATCAAACATGTCCCAGTCTGGGTAGAAATGAAGTTTCTTAGTGACAAAGGTGGCAGTTTTTCATTCTCACACTTTGAGAGTAACAGTTCTGAGTTCATGCTGTATTTTATTTCTGGAGGTGGTACTGGCCAAGGTGATAATGCATGTAAGCCTGTCTAGCATCTGCATCTTGACAGTTGGAATATAACTCCTTAGGGCTGTTGCTCTTTTTACTCACAACTGAAGCTTGCAAGGACAGCTGAAGGCTTGGGTTTATGGACTCCATTCCCTGGAGGCCAGCCATTCTGCTTTATGTCAGAGGAGCCTGATTTTCAGTTTTGCTGTTGTTTTGCCAGACTTGTATTAAACCTGTAATTCACATCTTCCAACAGATTTTTTCAGTGTGAGCACTCAGTAAATACACTGAAGCATTGGTACAATTCACTTGTGAAAATTAGGTCCAAACCACCTTGAATTTTGTGTTGATGATAGTATTTTGTTTTAACAACTTTATTCTATGAATCAGGGTTGTTCCTTTTTCTTACAGATTTTTCTGTTTTGTTTTTTTAGCTTGAAAATAATGTCTTTTTATCTTGCCTATAATAGGGCCACAAAGCTATTATTTGCTTATGTGTCCTCGGATGAACTCATGGATTCTTGCTTTTACTGGTTTTGCCCTGATACCCTGTATCAAATTCCTCTTTCAAATGGGTAGTAGTTATGTTTGAGAAAGAGTAGTTATTTTTCATGTCTTTTAGTCTTTTCAGAAGAGCAGGAAAACAGTCACTAATAGGCAGTGACATGCACACAACAAAGCTTTGAATGTGCTGATTTCTCGGGAAAGACACTTTTGGAGATTTGGTTTCTGGAGAAATTGGTTATTAGTGATCAGTTTTAATCTCAAGTCCTGTTCTGTATATATTTTACCCTTAAAGTCTATTTATTAAAAGCAAATTCCAGAGATACATGATGAGAGCTCATGAGGACAAGGTGGAGTTTTAACACACTAGATGCAGTTTCTCTGTTCAGCTGTCCCATGTTTCCTCTCCATTGTAATAGCCAGAAAATAATTTAAAGGAAGATGCAAAAAAACCAGTTTTACATCATGTAAGAAGCTACAGAAGAGTTGACAAAGACTGTGCAGATGTGAAGGTTTCATGACTCTCTTCACTATGAGGCACATCTGAGGCACATCCTACCCAATTTTTTTTTTTTTAGTAAGTCATTGAGTAGTAGCAAGGGCTGTTGTGTGAAGAATAGACTGAGCAGATCAAATTGCATGCCGAGGAGGAGACAGTGGCATTGAGTGGCAGTTCATAGAGGATAAATGCAACCATTTCAGACTTCTGGGGCCTCATGAAGTCTTTGTGTCGCTGTGTGTCACTGTGCTGTGGCCTCATGGCGCAGAGGCTGGGAACCACTGCGTGGCCTTCACTGATCTGAGTGATTCAGGAGCGCACCTGAGAGCATAGCCCTGTCTCCGCAGGTGAGCTGTAGCTGTTCAGATGCTGTAAAGATGCAAAACAAAAGGGAAAATCATTTCACCAGAGCTTGTATCTTAGCACGTTTCCTTTTTGTTTGTCTTAAACATTAATGTTATTATGGAATATAATATTAAAATATTTTTCTCTGGCTCATTTGTAAATAGCTGGCCATCCTCCCCCTCTCCCACTGAAAATATACACTTGGCAGCTGCATTGTGTTTTCATGTGGTAAAATAAATGGAGTCATTCTGCTGTGCCCGAAAGGGGTTGTTGGATTTGAATATTAATACCAGACTGCAGTGAAATTCAGAAAGACATGCGATTTAATTCTTACAGAAGAAACTAATTATAGGAGAGGCAAATGGTTCTGTGGTTCTGAGGCTTATTGCTAATGCTACTGAATGTTACTCTGCTTTGGCTGGTACTCATGGTAATGAGAATGTGGATGTTTAGCATGGGAAAGATGCCTGGTTTCCTTTCCACTCTGTTAGGACAAAAAAAATCCCTGTTTAATTCTCTCTATCTACAGAAACACGTACCAGTTATGACAATGGCTCAAGCATTTATTATCATTCCATTTTAAAACAGACCTCAGGAGAACCGCAACTTTAATTTTATAATGAACTTGGGAGCTCTATAGGTAGAAAACCACTAACTGAACGCCTACCCTTAATGACACGTACTGTCTTACTGACATAGCTTACCTCAGTAAAAATTCTCTAGATGGTACATCAAAATTGAAACTTTGTAAATATATGTGAAGTGTATACCTATCCAAAATAAACGGGTGATGTGGTCAAAGGAGGAAATGTCTCTTCTCATTTTTAAGGTAAGGGGGAGGGTGCTCCCTAAAATACAGACTATAAACGCACCTGCACATTTTTCCAGCCCAAATTTATTTGTGTACAAGAAGTCTATGCTGCTTTTTTTGACCATATTAATGTGTGTAATATACATTTAGCATTTCATGTTTCTTATTACACTGCGTGTTTTTATCTAGGGCAGTGTTATGTGATTGAAACTCTAATTGCATTTTTGTGCTGTCAGTGAATCTTTTCTCACAATTGTCTTGTTTTCTTTCTCATTATGTGGAAAAATACGGAAAGTTCTCAAGAGCACTACTCTTTTCTGCTTTAAGAAATGAACCTTTTATTATTGGTTAATACAAGGAGCCCCTGGAGCTAACATATGTTTATTTCTAATAACAGTATGAATACAAGGACCCTGAGTAATAACATCATGCTATTACTATTTTTCTTATTCACTAAGATCTTTTGTTCCTCCAGCCAATGTAAGATGAGGTGATAATATCTTTGGACCTGGGCAAGTAATGGGCTTTTCAGTTCAGATAACAAAAATAAAATTAAAATTAAATGGATCATTTTATTTGTTTGGAAATCACTATAGTCAACACTACAGGTTGGCTCAAATTGCATAATTTTCCTTATAATAAGCACCTGAAAGTATTTATTTTCTCACAAAAGGTATCCACATGCCCTATGTCTCTTCCTGTTGCCACATGAAATTAGGATTTACACTAGAGAAAGTGCAAAGATTATTTGAATTGATGATTCGTTCTAAATCTCTTTAATTGCTTTGGTCAGTTTTGAATGGACACCAAACACTGGCAGCAGCACTGTGATGAGAACTGGGACCTCTCCTTTGGATTTATGATTTACTAAATAAACTTCAAGTAGAAAACAGGAATTGAGAGGAAAAGCAATTTAAGTCAAGTTGCTGTTCTGATGTTGCTCTTCCTTCAACCAGGTATCATGTAGGATTTTTGTTTGTTTGTTTAGCACACTTTGCTGTTTAGCTCCTCAGCGGATTAAGTTCACATGTACCTGTATGTCACTATTATTAGCCATTTGCAGGCTCAAGTAAAACAGGCCATTTTTATAAGAGATGCTGTACAGACACATTCTAAAAGACAGTTCAAGCCCTGAAGAGTTCACAGCCCTAATAGGCAGCAGAAGAAAGATAGCAAGGAAAACAATGGCAGGGAGGTCTGAAGCAGCTTTCCAAGGTCACATAGCAGAGGAACAGTGGGTGTAGGCATGGGAGTAAAACAGGTGCCCTGGCTATGAAGCTGTAATGCTCACTTTAAAAAACAGATTAGATTTAAAATATATTCTTGGGAGTATAATTTTGGTAATGTCTGTTTTCACAGAGGTTATTAAAGACTATTTTTTAAGTAGCAATGGAACCACTTTGACGATCTTGTTGAAATGAGCAGGATAGTATGAAGCATAGCACGGGACCATTAGCTTCCTTTGCTTCTCTAAGCATGAATGGACTCAGGTACTCTGATATTCATGTTGATTTCAGTCTTGTGATTTTTAGCGTTTATAACACTTTAGTGTGCATCTTTACATGTGCAAGATGCTTCCTGGTAATTTTGCTTTGTTAATGATGTTTTATCTTATTAGTTTTTAAATACCAGATAATAAATGAGCTGCAAAATTTCTGTCAGTACACCCATCCTTTTCCTTATTTTTAACGTAATTAAAAAAAAATGGTATCTGATCCGTTGGGATGTGGAAGTCCATTCCATCCCATCCCCAAATTTTTCCATAGCCCAAGTCTCACCACATACATTCCACAATTTCCAACAGAGATGGAAAATTTGCAATAGCTGAAGAACTGAAATGTAGCCCAACTATCTTTAACATTTAATTGGAGCAACCCCTACAGAATAGCCTGGAAGTTATGAAAATCCCACATTGAAAATCTCTGGAAATTTAGCTTCCTGCTAAACGTTCTAAATGGGCAATCTGAATATTGATCTGATTGATAAAAAGATGATGAGGTGCTTAATGTAAGAAATATGAATATTTAGAATAAACAAGGACTCAGTAGCTTTCCTTTGTATATCACCGTAAGTAGATTTGATCAGAGATCTAATAGATTATGAACTTTTTCTCAGCTAATATAGGAGTTTCATGTGCTTTTTCTTACTGATATATTATTCTGTATGGATTATGACATTCAATGGACAGCAACTCCACTTGGAGATCAGTTACTTTCCTTTTTTAAAGCAGAAAGATTTTATAAAAAAAAATGTCAAAAGCAGTTTTATGTAAATAGGCAGATCTGTAATTAATTGCAGTATTTGCAAGAAATGTTTTGCACAGGGAATAATGAATATTCAATACTAGTGGTTTATTTAAAACAATTTAATGAGCTTTGCAAAGGCAGGAAAACACTGAAAAATGCAAACTAGAATGATAAAATGCTTTGATTATATTTTCTCATTGACTGTCAGCAGCCTCCAAGTAAAATTTTACATATGATTGTCTTTTTCAATAATGGTGGTGAGACAGCTTTTCTGAAAACTGCCCTCCTATTAGTAGGAAGGGGCCAATATCTCTCGAAAACAGCAGTGGTAGTATATGTGGTAGTATATGCAGACACATTTATCATGATGGCTGATTATCCAGTGTAGAATGCATCTATTTAAATGTGCGTGTGAGAGGCTGCCTGTTGGGAGTGAGAAAAAACATCCCTAGACTTTTTGAGCCTCCTCATCAAGAAGATGACTTTGCCAGTCTCTGTCATTACCACATACTGCCCAGCAGGTACTTATAAGAACTGCTTTCTGTCTATGTTTTGTCTGCATTTTAACAAAGAGCGACTGTATCTTTTGGTTCTGTCCTCTGATTAACCCTTCTGGTGTTAAGTGACCACAGATTGTAAAGAGAGAAAAAGAAAGCAAAAGTAATCACAATTTTGTGATTGGAACTGTAAACCCCACTTAAGGCAAGAATTAACATTTTCTATTGCATAGTAGCAAAGAATCCTTGAAGCTGATCAAGAGTAAAAAGAATAAGAACTTGGGAAAACATCCAAAAAAATCCACAGCAGAGCAAACATCTGAATCCTATCACCCCACTTGAGAAATATATTTCCCCATTTGCTCTGCAGTACTGTGTATGCTGTGTTTTTTCTTTCATATGCAAACTGGGATGAAGCCATGTTGCTTGTGACCTCAAATAGGTAGCTTCTCCTTTTTCTGCATTAGTTTTCTTTCTAAAAAGGAACTATAATGTGCACCTAACCAAAAAATATGTAATTAAATACAGCATAATCTGCTAATGAAATAAAGATCTTAGATGTGGAAAAGAATAAAAAAGAATAGCAGTTTAATAAATCCAATAATTAGCTACTGCAAGAGCTTTAAATGAAGCTGTAAAGAAGCTAAGATTTTGTGTGCTATTTTTGTAATAACACACACCACATAGGTGGGGAGTTTTGGGTTTTGTGTGTGTTTTTTTTTCCCCCAAAGGAACATCCTCCCCCTTCCCTTTGATTCCTTATACCCAGGGGCTAGTCAAATGTAAATAGTGGTAGAAAATGCCAGATCAAGCATCTTGTTAAACAGCTTTCTATCTCAAGAGGACTTCCATAAAATGTTAGGAAAATGGAGTTCAGAGCACTGAAGCAGGGTAATTGGGGTAGCTGATAAATAAATATGCAGCTAAGGGGGGATTCTTCCAGTGAGATGGACAACAGGTGACTGATTGTCAGAGAGATCAAGGACTGAAGTTACACTGATGAGAGAGAACAAAGAAAATTCTCTGTAGCAAGCCCTAATTAACTCTTGTAATACACTTTAACGTGGCAGCACAGGAAAAAAAAAGAAGGAAAGTGAAGTGGGTTTTATTCAGCTAAAGTACCTATTCCTTCTAAAGAGATACTGTCAAACCAATTAAGTTCTCATATTTTTTATTTGTTAAGAGGAAATTTTGGCAAATCCTAGGGTCAGTAGAGACAACCATTTCTTGAATATTTTGATTAAAACCTTCATCTTGCTTCAATAAGACTATAATGTTTATAATCTGAACAGATGGTCTATTTTTCTAGAACTGACCAAAAAATGAAATGTAAAATGTAAGTAACCTACATTTATTGTGAAAGGTACATTTAATTTTAATAAGCTGTTCTATTTTAATGATCTAAAGGACTGTACCTCAGGTAGGATCGTGATGTTGTTTAAATCAGGCTGTATTCATTCAATGCAGAGTGACAGATGCAGTTCTCACTTCCGTGGATGTAATAAAGGCACAACTTCACTGAACTTGCTGTCACGTCAGTTAGTGGGCTTGGAACTAACTCCAGCTCACTTGGAGATATTACACGTCGCAGTTAGGATGTGTAAGGCCTGCTGGTTTTTACTTGGCTTTGTTTTCCGATATAAAGCATGTTAATGCTAAGATAAAAATCAAAGCAAAATCTAAAATTATTTTTCTCTATATAATGATACATTTAATTACAATTAAAAGGACATCTGAGCCTAAATATGAACAGTGATCCCAAAAATACTGAAGGCAGGAAAAAGCTGTTTAATCTTATTTCTTCCTACTGTCCACTGCAGTCGTTGTAGTAAGCTATTTGCTGTCGATACCTGTATCACAGGATGTTACTTGTCCTTATTCCAAACCATTTCTGAACAGACACAGAATCATCATGGTTGAAATGGACCTCTGAGATCATCAAATCCAACCATACACATACACAAAAAATCCCTACAATCTCGGCCATAGAGCATGCCCTGAAGTGCCACATTGTTTTTTAAATACCTCCAGGGATGGTGACTCCACCACCTCCCTGGACAGGCTGTTCCAGGGCCTGACCACTCTCTCAGGAAAGTCATTCTTCCTAAGATCCAAGCTAAACCTCCCCTGCTGCAACTTCAGACCATTTCCTCTGGTCCTGTCATTATTCCCTTGAGAGAAGAGGCCAACCCCCACCTTTCTACAACCTCCTTTCAGGGAGTTGTAGAGAGCAATGAGGTCTCCCCTCAGCCTCCTCTTCTCCAAACTAAACATGCCCAGTTCCCTCAGCCGCTCAGCCTGTAGCGTTGCCTGGGGTTGTTGTGACTGAAATGCAGGACCCAGCACTGGGCCTTATTAAACCTCACCCCATTGGCCTTGGCCCATTGATCCAAGGTCCCTCTGGAGAACCTTCCTACTCTCAAGCAGATCAACACTCCCACCTAGCTTGGTGTTTTCTGCGAACTTACTGAGGTGCACTGAATCCTCTCATCTAGATCATCGATAAAAATATTAAACAAGATTGGTCCCATAACTGAGTCCTGAATGACACCACTGGTGACTGGCCACCAACAAGATTTCATCCCATTAATCACAACTCTTTGGGCACGGCCATCCATAGAGTTTTTTTACCCAGTGAAGAGTACAATTTTCTAGTCTATGATTCTCCAGCTTCTCCAGGAGAACGCTGTGGGGGACGGTGTCAAAGGCCTTACCAAAGTCCAGGTAGACAAAGTCCACAGCCTTCCTCCATCCAGAAGGTGGGTCACATGGTCATAGAAAGAGATCAGATTGGGTAAGCAAGACCTCCCTTTCACTCTTGGCTTGCAGCTTGTTGAAGTGATAATTGCAGGTAGATGCATTGTGACAGATACACTGACAGCCATTTCTTTGATATGTTGTAATGTCTTGTGGGCCAAAGAAGAAACAGGAATAAGTTGGAATACAGGAAGGGAATGCAGCAAGTGACATATGGCCCTTTGAAAGCCAGGATCTGTTGGCTGCTCTTTGGAGCCTGCCTGAAGAGTAAGAAGGGGGATCTCTGGCAGCAGTACAGGAGGCAGGGTAGAGTGGGAGCTTTGCACGGCTGTCTGTACCTGTAGCCTGCCCCGTGCCATTTGGATGGTGCGTAAGAGCTTCCCTAACAGCCAGGTGGGGGACGGATTTTAGATAAATATTTTGAACAGTGAAAGTCTCTTCTGGAAATGGTACACTCTTAAAAATCTCTGAAGAGACCATTTAATTTTGCAGTCTTGAAAATTTTTGAGATTTTGTGCAAGGTTTCATTAAGAACTCAGATTTCCAGTTGCTAATCAGCTGCGACCCTTAGTTCTTACCTTCGGTTACTCACAAACTTTTTTTGAATCATTTGTTCTCTCCTAAAAGATAGTATTCTACAGTGGGAAAGTAAAAAAACCTGCCTCTCTTCGTCACCATTGTGCAAACTGTTCCTTGCATTTAATTTCTAGAAATTGCTGCTATTAAGATTTATATAAATTCTGAGAGGGAGGGAGACTCCAAAGCTGCATAGAATCATAGAATGGTTTGGATTGGAAGCGACCTTAAAGATCATCTGGTTCCAAACCCCCTCCTCTCCCCCCACGTCCCCCATGTCCATGACACATGGATAGTTAAAAAAAATAATAATAATTGTACCAGGAATCCCCAGGTAGTTTTGAGTGCAACGTTGAATAAACCAAACCATGGATAGGTGAAGAACCATAAAGAAAACATGTTTCTATTTCCATAGTTCATACATCTGAAAGAGGAGAAAAAAAGCGAATTTGTTCCTTAAATTACTAAATAGAAGCATGGCTACAAGTTCAAAAAGAAGATGATGATTTTCAGTATTGCCAGACTCATTGGTTGTGTCTGAAAATGAAGATTTCATGTACTGACCTTCTGGATTACTTATTTTTGGGCACAACTCTAAATATTATGGTGCTATTTCATGTTTATTTATTATATCTGCATAAAATATGGAAAGTTTATTTCACAAAAGATTCTAACTTTGTCCTTGTTAGAGATAAGAATCTTTTTCCCACACTCATTAGAAATACAGTTTTTATGATACCTGGAAAATTTTAAGTGATTAGAAAATTATGCTGAAATTATTTGGTTTTGTATGAACTCTTATCTTTTTACCCTAGTATAAAGAAATCATTCTTGAATTAGCATACAAAATAACCCTTCTGAATTCTTGAATTAGCATACAAAATAACCCTTCACAATCTCGGCCATAGAGCATGCCCTGAAGTGCCACATTGTTTTTTAAATACCTCCAGGGATGGTGACTCCACCACCTCCCTGGACAGGCTGTTCCAGGGCCTGACCACTCTCTCAGGAAAGTCATTCTTCCTAAGATCCAAGCTAAACCTCCCCTGCTGCAACTTCAGACCATTTCCTCTGGTCCTGTCATTATTCCCTTGAGAGAAGAGGCCAACCCCCACCTTTCTACAACCTCCTTTCAGGGAGTTGTAGAGAGCAATGAGGTCTCCCCTCAGCCTCCTCTTCTCCAAACTAAACATGCCCAGTTCCCTCAGCCTCTCCTCATAGGACTTGTTCTCTAGACCCCTCACCAGCTTGGTGGCTCTCCTCCGGACACGCTCCAGCACTTCAGTGTCCTTCTTGTAGTGAGGGGCCCAGAACTGAACACAGCACTCAAGGTGAGGCCTCATCAGAGACACCATCACTTCCCTACTCCTGCTGGCCACGCTATTCCTGATACAGGCCAGGATGCCGTTGGCCGCCTTGGCCACCTGGGCACACTGCTGGCTTGTATCCCATCAAAAGCGTCTTGTTCAACCAGGCCAATGATTTCGCCGCCCTCCAATATTGTGACAGATGAGGACAGCCTGGTCCTGGGGCTTTAAGATTTACTTCTTGAAGAGCATCCAGCTTTCCTGGACCCCTTTGCCCTTCAGGACTACCTCCCAAGGGATTCTCAACCAGTGATCTGAACAGGCCAAGGTCTGCCCTCCATAAATCCAGGCTGGAGGTTTTGCTAAACCCCCTCCTTACATCACTAGAATTGAACACTTGACAAATTTATTGTCACTAAGCCCAAGAAAGCCTCCAACTACCACATCTCCCACTGGTCTTTCTCTGTTTGTAAGCAGTAGGTCTAACGAGGCAGCTCACCTGGTTGGCTCACCTACCAGTTGTGTCAGGAAGTCAGCTTCCATACATTCAAAAAATCTCCCAGCCTGGCTGCTCTCTGCTGTGTTATATTTCCAGCAGATATCTGGTAAATTGAAGTTCCCCAACCAGAACAAGAGCTGGTGATTGTGAGACTTCAGCCAGCTGCTTATAGAATACTTCATCTGCCTCCTCATCCCGGTTGGGTGGTCTATAGAGGACTCCCGGCACAAAATCTCCCTTATTTGTCTTTCCCGTCTTCCTTACCCATAAACACTCAATTTTATCATCACTGGAATCAAGCTCTACACAATCAAAACTCTCCCTAATGTACAGAGCCAATTAATCCACAAATTAATCCAATGTGAATTAATTCAAAGATAATTCTGACAATAACAGTAATTTTATATTGTGTGCTTTTATATGAGATTTAAACATACTAACTTCAAAATAAGAAGCATTTCAATAAATGCTCTCTGACTTGGGAAATACATGGCCAGGAAACACCTTGGATTTCTTGGGATTTAATGGCTGGATTGATGCAGGATTTTGTAGATGGGGTTAACCTAAAATATGTATGTGTTGAGTACCAGAGGAGGAATTGCGAATCAGTGCCCAATTCCATTAGCTTCCAATTCTTCCTTTGATTTCTTTTTTTTTTATAGTAATTTTAGGCAAGTTTTCTAATGTCATGTTCTGCATTTCTATGATAGAAATAATAAATTCCTTCCCTATGAAAAAACATTTTGAGACATGTAAGTAAAAAATGCTATGTAAGAGCCTTGGGTTATTATGGTAATTTAAGAGATAATGAATGTCATTCTACAAAATACTCAAAAAGTGTTGCATAGAATGCTACATGTTTTGTCTTCTTGAGTTTGAATTGCTGTTTACTTTCTAAAACCTAGACTGGTGCTTTGTTGGAACTTCTTTTGAAATCATTTCCACCTGTTTAAGCAGTTTTGACTTTGCTGCAGACATGGCACAATAGTTGCATTGTAGTGAGTTAGACGGCTTGTCAAATGTAAAACCTAGATTCTCATTTCCTTAGATCTTGCTGCTCTAAGGAGCATACTGCATAGTTTAAGCTTTTATTAACCTTTTTTTCTACACCTGTCCTCTTTCCCCTTCCCAGGATGCCTTTGAGATAATGGCTGAAAATTATGAGTTCAAAGAAAATGAAATATTCTGCCTGGAATTTCTGAGAGCAGCTTCTGTGCTGAAATTTCTGCCATTTCCAGTAACCAGAATGAAAGATATACAAGGGTTGCCCTGCATGGGAGACCGAGTCAGAGATGTCATTGAGGTAACATACCTCTGAATTATCTGCCTAGTGATTCTATTACAGATATACTTTTAGAGGTCACAGAGTGCAGCATTGATATCCGTGTGTATTGACATGACCTGTATTTCCTGTAATAACATTATATTATTCTCGTTACTAAGAATGCAATGATTTCTGAAAACCATTTGTTGTAACAAGGTTCTGTCATGTAATACCCGCCCTTTGGAATAAATACAAATTAGTAAATAAAGCAGTATCATCTTTGTATGTAATTTTTAAAGGCTCACTGATTTGGGTGTGACAGGTTAACTGTTAATAGTTTTGTTCATGTAACTTCTGCACTTGGCAACATCACTTCGCTCACCTGAAAGCTTTATTAGCAATACTATTTTTGCAAAACTGGTAAATATTTTAGTCCTTAAACCCTACCTTTCTCTGAGTTATAGCAGAGCCTTTTATCTAGGTGATGGATGGACTTTACAATCTTACTGGAACTTTGAGTATTCCCTGCATTTTTCTTTAATTCTTAGTCTTTTCAGGACCCCTCATCTCGGCTGCTGATATTCCAGCAGGAGGTCTCTGCTGTCTGGAGAGGTCATTGCTGAGTGTTATGATTCACTCTGGCTCCTCATTTGCCTCACTCCACCAATTAAGAATGTAGCCTCTGAAGTACTATTTGTACCTGCTACCTGGGGACTGGGAATTCAGTTGTGATCCCACAGAAAATAGGAAAATAGGATGATTTCTTGGTGTTTTATTGGTGGGGTTTGTGTTGGTTTGGTTTTTTCCAGTTTTTGTCAAAAAGACTATACACTCAAGAAAATAAGTATCTGTTCGTACAATGCTCTTGCTTTTAAGAGAATTAAATGCAACCAAATGGTGAAATATAATTTTCATGATAACTTATCATAAATAGCTGTTTTCTGGCTGTGAATTTATGAGTAAATAAATACTATAAAATATATTCCATGCTCCCAGTTTCTATTTCATCCTTGAGTAATTTTCTATCTTAAAGAGGACTGCAGAATTTGATCCTAATGGAATAAAACAATAGGCTTGCTAAGGATACTCTTCATGTTTGCACAGGTTAATAGGACTTTCTTTTAGATCATTTTACTACATTTTATTGTAAACTTGATTACTTTTCTTGTAATGTTTTTCTTTGTTTAGGAGATTATTGAAGAAGGGGAGAGTTCCAAAGCTAAAGAAGTGTTAAATGATGAACGATACAAATCATTTAAGGTAAATCTTTTGAGGTTTGTTGCTGCTGTTTAAAATTTACCTCTCTTTAGTAGAGTTTAGACATAACCACAAATTTTATTTATTTATATTATAATTTATATTTATAATTTATATTTATATATTTATATTTATTTATATTTATAATTTTATTTATAAAGAGCATACACAGTTGCTCTTAAGCTTGAACCAAACAATCACTTTTTCCCTAAAACTAATGTAATGCATACTCTTTGCTGTACGTTTAACCCAATTGGGTTTTTTGTTGGTTTTGTCTGTTTTTTGTTTTCTCAGTTGAGAAACAGTATCATTATAATACTACACTGTCTTATTCTGGAATTAAGAAAATATCAGGTGAATAAGATGACTCATCCAGTTTAATTCTCTTTTGTGTAAGGCAGAAGGAATAGGATTGGAGATATTTCTTTGTTAGGCAAATTGTAGATTCAGAATCATGGTCACAGTTCCTCATAGTTACAGGGAATCTAAATTGCATAAATACTCTAGTTCCCATTTCTTAAATACTCAGTGAATTCTCTACTGGAAAAATATATTTTCAATTTTATATGCAGTTTTAATCTCTGAAAATATCCTGTTTGTGTCTTCAGAAAAATTGAAATCAGAGAGTAAAAAAAATGAAACTCCCCTACATTGCTCACTTTTGCTTCACCTGTTGAAAGGTTCTTCCAGTCTCTCTGACCTGTAATGCAAGTATGAAAGGATGTTCAGTGATGCCATCTATAGTAGTACTCAGAAAAAAAGGTGTAGATTCACATGTATAGCAAGATTCAGGAAACAGACTGGCTTATTAATGGTAATAGAGATTGAGAATTAGCCATTAAGTCTTATGTTTCAATATTTAAGAAAATTTCTTGGGGATTAGAATGAAACCTATCAGGGGACAGATTACCTCAATATGCTTTATGCCTGGTTTCATGTGCCATATTACAACAAATTTACGTGGTTCTTTTCTTAGCTGAACACAGTCTTGATGTTTTGGCTAAATGGGCTGCAACTAGTTGTTCCCAACATTTTTTTATCTTGTATCTAAGAAAGCCATGAAGAATCCAATAGTATTAGCGAATTCCTAAATTTTACTGTTTAGCTTGTTTCTAGTAATAGCTGCAAATCACTCACACAGTCAGTTTGCCTCCTTATGGAAGTGGATGCTGCAGAGGACAAGTTCATATAATTCACTTTCACCAGCTGGAAAAGAGAGCTATGCTTGCATACACAATTGAAGAAATGGGCTACTTGCTACTCACTCTTGGCAGTGTCTCTAAATGGACATCTATAAATATGGTCAATAATAATGCATCTTAGTATGGAAAGAAAAAAATGTGGATTTTTTTTTTTCTAAAAATTTAGACACTGGCATAGAATTCATTTTCTTTAGCTCTTTATCCGAATATTAATTAAATCTCTTGGAAGAGTTATAAACCCAGTAATAGACCTTTTTGAAAATCTTTTTGCACTAGCAAAGACATCAAAAGATAATAATCTAAGTATTTGAAAAATCACATTCTTTCATAAACACCCTTGTTTTGGACAAAGAATAGGCAATTTCATCCATTATATACAAAATTTAGGGTAATTCCTATTTAATATTGTCCAAGATATTAATTCTTCTCTTTTCTTTACCTTAATTATTTCCAAGGAATTAATCTCATTAGGAAAACACAAAATAAAGCTAGTATGGTTGAAATTCAGAGGTTGTAGATTCAATGGAAAACAGCAGTTATTAATGTCTTACACAGCTACTCATTGAATTCTGTAAAAGTACAAAGAAACTATTGAGAGCTTCAGTGTTTGTAAATTGAACATAAAGAACATGCTTTTTGGGCAAGCATGAAAGTTTTCTGTCTTTGCTTTCATATCAGTGTTCAACTGAGATATGAGCACTGAGTAATGCTTACAACTGTGACATTTTGATTTACACCCTTTCTTGGGGAACAAGACTGAATATAACCATACTAAAACTTCAGAAACTGGTAGATTTGGTTGGGTTTTGGTTTTTTGTTTTGGTTTTTTTTTTTCCCAGTGGGCAAAATAATGAAATCTATGCTCCAAATAAGGCATATAGAGATTTAGCTTGGCTCACATAAGCACTGAAGAATTTTAAGACTGTTATACGTGAACAAATGAAAATTATCCTTTACTTGAAACTGAATCCCATTTTGGAAACAGTATTTGACATGACCTCCAAACATAGGGGTTTCATAGAATACAGTGTAAGAGTAGATTAATTATCTTTATGTAGTTAGCATCTGTTTCCATGCACCATGCCCTTGGTGCAGAATTTAAAGAGCCACAGGGTTCCCACTAACCCCATCTCGTGGAGTGCAGCAACACCAACATCATGCGTACAACTGAGAGCTGGTAGTGCATATCAGACAAAACCATGATGTCGGTCAAGTTAGGAAGATAATATTGAGAAATTTCTTAATCTATGAACTCAGAGCAAGGGAATACAGCTACTTAACTTTATTGTTTGCATTTGTATTAAGAAATGCAGTAAAAATAAAGACTACTATCCTTATTTCAAACCTTAGTTGAAAGTGTACATCACATAAAGATACTGGGGCTACTACCATATTATTGTTTAGATTTGACTTCAATGAAAACTGTCCATGTATAAAAACAATTGTCTGTTCAACACCACTATGTGAAGAAAGCAAGCTGCATCTGTATGTTTGTATTATACTTTTATTTATCTTTGATGTAGAATAAACTCAGCCCAGTATTTTCCCTGTATAACCCCATTGATACCTGCTTACTCTTAATTGACTGCTCCTTTAGAAAACAACACTGATATGTGTTCTTTAACTGATCATAGCAATTTACTTCAGTCTTTGGAGTGGGAGTGAAGACAGCTGAGAAATGGTACAGAATGGGTTTACAAACTCTGGAAGAGATAAAAGCTGACAAAACCTTGAAGCTCTCAAAAATGCAGAAAGCAGGTAAGGTGAAAATCTCACAAAACCTTTTATCTCAGTGCTCTAAGAACTTGATAACAGAATCAGAGGAGGAAGCAGCATTTGTTTATACATCCATTTTCTTGCTGCAGTGTCTTATGAATGGGCTCCTAATTAAAAATGATGTCATTCAAAACATAAGAATATGCATATTTTTTAAAATTGTTTGCACAGATACCAAATGAAATCTGTTCTTATACACAAAGCAATTAATGGGTCATTATTGCACAGATTGTGAAAAAATTACAGCATTAGGAAAGCCCAGGACCACTTTTCAGAAGAGACCTGTCTCCTTCAAAGCAGACCTACTTTAGTGGTAAATCAAGATTTGTAATAAAGTACTTGTAAAATTACTTCCATAATCCTATAACATCTTAACTTTAAAGTGTTAAACATGGTCAAACAAATAATGTTCCTTCCGCGTAGATTATTTTTTTTAATGTGTGCCACTTCCCGAAATAAAAGAACTCATTTAAACAAAGGAATCACTTACATTAGGAAAAGATTATATGATATGACATTAAAATAATGTAACTTTATTTTTGCATTAAGCCCGTGTGTTTTACATCACTTCAGAATCCTTGGATCAGCATCGTCCATAGTCCTTATTCATGCTCTTTTTTCCTTTTTTCTTTTACATATCATATCCAAATGTGAAGCAAGCAGCAGGACTGGGCTTTTTTGATACAGCTCTGTGATCAGACATAAAGATGGCTAGGACATTTCACTTACCTCTGAGCCCTGTATTTGGGTAGAACCCCTGAAAGGAAAAGCACTTCTTAAAGCAGTATATTCAGAAAAACCATTGATGTGAGCTGGTAGGAAAGTCAGGGTAATTTCAGATGAGGCTTACCTAGTGCTATGTAGATTTTGATAATTCCACAGTTATCAGCACTTTTTTGCCTTTGATTTCCAGGGTTTCTCTACTATGAAGACCTTGTTAGCTGTGTAACTAAGGCAGAAGCAGATGCAGTAAGCTTGATTGTCAAGAGTACTGTGTGTACATTTCTACCAGATGCTTTAGTTACCATAACTGGTGGCTTCCGGAGGTGAGTGAAAGCAAATGAGGTCACTTGACTGTTTTATTCAGGTACACACAAAATTACGTTTATGTCTTGGAAACAAAGCAGGTTCCTCTAGAGCAGGCTGGACAGGAATGCATCCAGGCAGGTTTTGAATTCTCCAGCGAAGGAGACCTCTCTGCACGGTTGTTCCAGTGCTCTGTCACCCTCAAAGTAAAGAAGTTCCTCCGCATGCTCGACAGAGCTTCCTGTGTTCCAGCTTGTGCCCATTGCCCCTTGCCCTGTTGCCAGGCACCACTGAGGAGAGCCTGACCCCATCCTCTTAACATTGGCCCTTAGATATTGATAAGATCCCCTCTGAGTCTTCTCCAGGCTAAATGGACCCAAGTCTCTCAGCCTTTCCTCATAAGAGAGGTGCTCCATTCCCCTGATGATCTTCATAGCCCTCTGCTGGACTCTTTCCAGTAGTTCCCTGTCCTTCTTGAACTGGGGAGCCCAGAACTGGACACAGGACTCCAGATGGGGCCTCACCAGGGCAGAGTAGAGGGGGAGAATAACTCCCCTTGACCTGGTGGCCATGCTCTTTTTAATGACCATTGGCCTTCTTGACCATGCTGGCATGCTGCTGGCTCATGGTCAACTTTTTGTCCACCAGGACTCCAACGTCTCTCTCTACAGAGCTCTTTTCTGCAGGTCAGCCTCTAACCTGTACCACTCTATGAGGTTATTCCTCCCTAAGCTTGCCTTTTTTGAATTTCATCAGATTCCCCTCCACTCAGCTCTCCAGCCTGTCCAGGTCTGTATGGCAGCACAGCCTTCTGGTGTTTCAGCCACCCCTCCCAGTTTTGAGTCATCAGCAAACTTTCTGAGGGTACACTCTGTCCCCTCATCCATGTCATTGATGAATATATTGAACAAGACCAGACCCACTACTAACCCCTGGGGAACTCCATTGGCTACAGGCCTCCAACTGGACTCTGCGCTGCTGATCACAACCCTCTGAGCTCTGTCACTCAGCCAGTTTTCAATCCAACCCACTGTCCACGCATCTAACCCACATTTGCTAAGTTTACCTATGAGGATGTTATGGGAGACAGTGCCAAAAGCCTCGCTGAAGTCAAGGTAGACAACATCCCCTGTTTTCCCTTCATCCACTCAACCAGTTCCTACGTTCTTGTGTTTTATTACAATAGAAGTTTGGTTTGTCAGAACAAAATCTAAGAACAGCTTGCTGGAAAAATGATGTTTAGATCACATACCTGACTCGAGCATATTTTTTTCTCTTTTAGTGGATCTGAATTCCCAGTGCTGAGACTATTATAAAGTCATGCTTGAAAGAAAAATACAACAGCTTTAAGGCAATCTTGGCATTTTCTCATCTGCATTTTTTTTAAGAGAACTTGCTAATATGAGATCAAAATGTGCTCAGGCAGAGTTTGTAGTGTTAGAGGTATACATTGAAATAAATACTGACTAAACCGAATATAAAGCACTGAATATACACCAACTTCTGTATAGATTAGGTGATCTCAGAATATCTTTCCTGGGTGATTTTTGTTCCTAAAGCTTTTGGTCTTGGTCTGTAACACCAAACCTGAAACTGTTACTCAGGGTATACACAATTCATTCTTTCAGCACTTGGTTGAGAGCTTTCCTAAAGCCACAAAGCTGCACAGCAATCGAGACTGGGAATGGTCTTCAGGAGTATCAGGTTCCTTGCTCTGTATTCAGTCCCCGCTTATGTCACTACTTGTAGTTCTTGTCATGCTCATAAATCTGTATTAATTATGTGCCTTTACATATACAGAGAATGTATAAAAAACCTGTTTCAAAATGTCAGTCCTAAATGGCATTTTACCAGCCCACGGACCAAAAGCCACAGTGAAGGATTGTAGAAAGCTTGATTTAATCAAGTTTAAACAAATTATTATTTGTTTCTTTCATCATTATGTAAATATATTAATAACAGAAGTAGGCAAACCTTATTAATCAAACTTGACTTGGTTCCCTTGTGCTATACCTTGTACACTACTAACATAAGAGAAAAAACAGCTCATGATTGCTCTGAATAATACATTAATTCCCCAGGACCCAGATTTTTCTTGTCTCATGTATTTATTTCATAACTTGGAAAAAATAAACAGTTGATTGTGTACAAGGAACAGCACTGCCATTAGCAATCTACAGTCATGGAAATTCAGTAGGGTGGAGATGAACTACAGGAAAGTTACATTTTTTTTTCTCAAAGCTCTCAAAGAAGCACATGGATATATTTAATCAGTTACTAGACCCTTTCCATTAGATTTCTGGAATTTCATGAACTCAGACATTGCAGTATTTCTTTTAATTAAAATTAGGAAACATAGTATAAAATTCAAGTAAATAACAGTGGTGGGTTTTTTTTGAAACCCTGGAAAACTTGTTCATGGCCTTTTCTGTGGTTTGATTTAGCTTTCACCTTTAGTTTTCTGTGTTGCTTCTAGTACTAGTTTTAATGCTAGCTAAGCTAGCATTAAGCTAGCAGCCATAATCATGGATAGTGGCAGATGAACCATCTTTCAGGTATAAATGAAGAAGCAGTTCAAAGGATTAAGAGCAAACACAAGAGAAGCCACTATCTAAAGTACAAAAGCATCAGGGTATCAGTCCCTCAGTAATCAAATTGCAAGCACAAGTGCAGGAACAGACTTGGCTGGCAGCTGTATGTTAGACAGCAACAGGAAAACAAAAAGAAGGGTTGTCAACGCACAGTGAAAATGATGGAGTCTTGAAGAGAGAAGGATATTTTGAGCACAGCTTTGGATGATTGTCTGGAGACTGTGTTAGGACAGTACTTGTGTCAAGGAAGCGAGATTACAGGATTAAGCCAGTAGTTGTCCATTTGCAGATTATGTAGTACTGGAGACTACTATTTGTGTATTTCTAATTCAGAATGGTGGAAGATTCTGAGAGAAAAAAAGGCCATAGACAGGAAGTGAAAATCAAATTTCTTCTTTAGAGCTATGTGGTTTAGTCAAAGTACCAGACCTACAAGTTGTTAGAGTAAGGCATGAAAATTGTAAAAGCTGATGTAATTTTACTGAGAACATACCAAGACCTGTTTCTCTGACCAGCTGCATGCAATTTATTTTTCCCTTTGTTCTAATATTCCATAGTTTGCTAGCCCCAAATTCTTTCTTTTGCTTCCTCTCAAGGGTCATGTTACTGAAGCAGAGTTCAGTGTCTGCTACTTCCTTGATGCCTTTTCTTTCCAATTCTTTCATCTTTTTGCCTGTCTTGACAAAGCAATAACTCATAAAACATTTTTAATCAGAAATGCTTTCCTTATGTCTTTGGTTGGAAATGGCAATAATACTACGGTTGAGGGCAACTCTCTTTTCAGCTATGTGAATCCATAAAGGAATATAAAGACTTAAAAGTAACTAAAATAAAGGGTTGTGAAGGCAACTTGAACCGCACTTGTCTGGGTCATTTTGAAACAGAAATTACAATACTGAATTGCATGGAAATACAGAATTATAACAGTTGCAGTTATGAAATAAATAAATCACACACATGTGGTGTGGAATGCATTTCATTGTCTCTCTAGTGAGGTCTATCAGTTTGACTTTAAAGAAGAAAGTATTGAAGATACTGGTAGTACAATATATAAAGCATACCATGGACAATGTTATCAGAAAGACTGATTTTAGTCTATTTGAATCAGGAATTGGCATGGCATTATTTTCAGTGCTCACCGTCTCTTATTTTGAATTGCTGAGGTTTAAAGGACTGTTTTCTTGAAGTTAATGAGACAGATTCTGAGGTGGGAATAGCACATCATATTACAGGTTACAAAAGCCACTGGGCTTCCAGCACTGAGCTAAAGAGAGGTCCTGGCATGAGGGGGGAAATAAATTTTATTTTAGCATGTGACATCACTGATTAGTACTGTGTTTGTCCCAAGTGTCTCCAAGTCAGGAGTGTAGTTTAGTCTGATGTATATTATCACTTTTAAATGAGAGTTAAACTTGGGACGTGGTAATTTTTTTCCTGGCTATTAAGAATATATCTTATATTATGGAAAGAATGAAAGGTTTTTCAGAAGTAATAGCATTATCTCATCTTGTGCATGTTACAGAAAATGTGATTCCTATTAGTAATGTATTAATGCTATTTATTAATAATATTAACATCACTGCGGGGTTGTTAGCGAAGACAAGTAGACAGAGAGCTTCAAATTAGGTTTCACAATAGTGAAACCGGAGTAGTTTTCCCCCTTTCTCCCACAGCTCCATGATAGAAAATGGCTTCACAGTGACTTCAGTAAAAGGTTCTCATGCGCTGAATCATTATCACCACATTTGCTAACTTGATTTACCTGCTGGTATTTGGTTTTGCCACAAGAGGTGGTCTATATTGAGGGCTTCCTAAGAGCAAAAATACTTGGAGAAAGCTTTAAAAACTACATGTATTTTATGGCTTCAATCATTGTAGTAGTTATTAGTATCTCAATACACACACTCACAAACACCAAATTTGACTGGAGAAGTTCAGAAAGGGATCTGGAATAATAATTATATAAAATAATAAGAATAAATCATCATGGTCATTAACTGCAGTATGCCTTTCTGTTAGTCTTTCTGTGTGCTTTGTCCATATGATTCACAGGTTACAAATTACGTTTTGGTTTTCTTGTGATCCATGTAGCACACTCAAATAATTGTGGTTACCTGTGCAGCAGCAAGATTCTATGCCTATGATAAAAGCACATAGTGCCTATTGATAATATAGTAACTTATATTTTAGAAATATAGGGATTAGGGATTGAGTGCACCCTCAGTAAGTTCGCAGACAACACCAAGCTAGGTGGGAGTGCTCATCTGCTTGAGGGTAGGAAGGCTCTCCAGAGGGACCTGGACAGATTGGATTAATGGGCCAAGGCCAATGGGATGAGGTTTAATAAGGCCTAGTGCTGGGTCCTGCATTTCGGTCACAACAACCCCAGGCAACGCTACAGGCTTGGGGAAGAGTGGCTGGAAAGCTGCCCAGTGGAAAAGGACCTGGGGGTGCTGGTGGACAGCAGGCTTACCATGAGCCAGCAGTGTGTCCAGGTGGCCAAGGCAGCCAACAGCATCCTGGCCTGTATCAGGAATAGTGTGGCCAGCAGGAGTAGGGCAGTGATGGTGCCTCTGTACTGGGCACTGGTGAGGCCTCACCTCGAGTACTGTGTTCAGTTCTGGGCCCCTCACTACAAGAAGGACACTGAAGTGCTGGAGCGTGTCCAGAGGAGAGCCACCAAGCTGGTGGGAGGGTCTAGAGAACAAGTCCTATGAGGAGAGGCTGAGGGAACTGGGCATGTTTAGTTTGGAGAAGAGGAGGCTGAGGGGAGACCTCATTGCTCTCTACAACTCCCTGAAAGGAGGTTGTAGAAAGGTGGGGGTTGGCCTCTTCTCTCAAGGGAATAATGACAGGACCAGAGGAAATGGTCTGAAGTTGCAGCAGGGGAGGTTTAGCTTGGATCTTAGGAAGAATGACTTTCCTGAGAGAGTGGTCAGGCCCTGGAACAGCCTGTCCAGGGAGGTGGTGGAGTCACCATCCCTGGAGGTATTTAAGAAACATGGAGATGTAGCACTTCAGGGCATGCTCTAGTGCCTGAGAGTGTAGGAGGCTTTTTTGTGTATGTGTATGTTTGGATTTGATGATCTCAGAGGTCCATTTCAAACCATGACGATTCTGTGGTTCGGTGATTCTGTAACAGAGACAGACCACTATGATAAAACTTTCACTATGTATCCGAGCAGGCATGGGGAAACTGCTGGGTTTACTGCTCATCATGGGATACAACAAAAGCAAAATGGGTTGTCTCCCATATAGAAGAGCTGGGTCAAGGATGATTTGGAACATAGATGTATGGCTTTGGTTATCAAAATGCAAGAGAATGTCATTGTCATTAGCTGGAGAAGATTTCAGCACTGACTTCAGTTTTGCTCTTTGAGCTGCTTGTATGATGCTCTAATGGCTGGCTCATTAGATTCACCTAAGGGGAAAGAAGTGGTGACAGCTTTCAGTAGGAACAACAGTACTCCCAGCTCCAAACTCTAGCAGTTTATGCATTGTTTCTCTTTAATATAATATACCATTAGAATTCCAAAATGTTAAAACAGATTTTGGCATATTTACACAATTTTATAGACAAAGATTGCCAGAGTGAATATTTCAAAAAGTTATAAAAAGGGGTTATAATGGAACTATTTATAGTCCCAATATATCAATGAAATACACTTAATCTATTCTACTGACCATTACTTTTTAAAAATGTTAGCAATAATAATTGTTGTGATTTTTATTATGCTAGATTAAGTAAAAATTATTCATTCAGCATCTTAGAACAACTAACATATGCACTACTTTTTACTTTTAGCATTATGAAAATTAAACATGTAAATTACTAAGTTTTGGTATGACATATTGAAAACACTTTTCTCTTTTTTTTTTTTTTTTTTTTTTTTTTGAAGGGGAAATGCTCTGCCTTTCCTTGAACATGGTTCTCCCAAATGCACAATTACATATACAATACACAAATACATAATTTTTCAGTGAGCATAAAACATATGTTAAATAAGCTCACAAAAGGTATTTTGCACAGCATAGAGGCAGTGGTGCTGATACAGTGTGAACAGAATACCATTTCATCCAAAAAAATCACATCAAGTCCAATGGCCCCAGACATTTTTATAACATAATGTCTGGGGCTGGGCTGCCCAGTTGCATGATACAGAGCATGTGCTAAAATTGTTTTATTAGTGTAATTTTATCAGATATAAAATCTGCTTCCTACACTAAGGTTGAACAGTTGTTCTTGGAATGTTTTGGTAATTTGGGAGTAGATTAGTATGATATGTCATGGGGTAATAACAGCTGTTCTGACTAAAAGGATGCTGTACAAATAATTGATACCTAAAATTAACACGTACAGAAATGTATTCAGAGCCTGAATGAGCTTCATTTTCAAAATCTGTAGAGAGAATGACAAGTAATTCTTTACAAGAAAATCCCAGGCAAGATCAATGATGATAACCTTGCAACTATTTTGTAGCTGTCATGTTATATGTGCTGCAGTTAATTTGAAGTGCATAAAATAGGGCTCGTGCAGTTTGCAGAGCCATTCTTTTTCATGCTACTGATATTAGATATAATATGAATATGATATAGAGAGAATATTAATATCTCATTTTCAGTAAGTTTTGAATTTTATCACATGCTTCACTATGTGTAAGCAAGTCTTGATTTGAGTGAAGAACACTTTTTGGAATTTCATTTTAGTGGCATTTAATTAATATTTGATATGTGTTTTTTTTAAATACTGGAGGAGAATTTGTATATTACTGGGTATAGAACTGTTCTATAACACCATTGATATGTTTTGGCTTGCAATATTCACATTATCAGCATACAGAAACTAAGATAGTGAATGAAGTAGAACATACATTGATATTTAGGGTTAGTTGGAAAATATATACCAGAATGTTTATAAACATTGCTTGGTTTCTGTGAAAATTTTCAGTTCTTCATTAAAGAAGTGGACATAAATGTCATTCTGTTTCCTGATAGAGGCTATAATTCAAATTATTTGTATTCCTTTAGTTAAATGAGGTTTTTTTAGTCAGAATTTCTTTTTCATGATGAGCGCCAGTTATGGCAGTTTCATACAACGTTGTGTCATTTCACCTAAAGACAGGGTATGTGCCTCATGGAAGAGGTAGTCAGAGGCACAGAAACTTCTGAAGTGTTACAGTGCCTTTTCAAGATCATTGAAATATTTGGTTTGGGTTTTGGCCAAGAAATTGAAATGCCAAATTGAATTAAAATATTTCTGTCTCATTTCTATTTAACTGTCCATATAAATCCTCCTGCTTTCTCTCAAAATATTTTCAGAATCTACTAAATCCCCATTCTAAGTAATAGATAGAGTGACTAGAGAGAGAATAAACTGTCAATTGCAATTATCATTCACAATTTGTAGAAAAATCAAGCACTTGGAAATTTTTTTCCAGCCATTAGTGATTTTTTGGGGGGTTTTTTGGCCTTTTTTGGCCTTTTACATGGATATTACAGGGAGACATATTTTCAAGTACTGCTCTGAAAAGTCATAATTATAAGGGTATCTTTTACAAACATTTGGCATGAAGACAGCTACTATCATGCATTGATTTAGGAAATGCTCAGCCAGTGAATTTAAGCAGTTTGATTTTAATACTCAGGCCAGGAAGTATGATGAAATGGGATATTTAAAATTTACTTCTTGAAAAGTATTTGCTGTAAGTGGGTGAGCACTAAAGGTTTTACAGGCTATCTCACAAATAAATAGCTATAGAGTAAAACATATTCATGCTAGTACATAAAACTGGGAAATAAATATCTTCTAAAAGTTATAGAGCATTAGGTACAAGGAGGACTATTAAGGTAGTGGAATATATTCAGGGAAAGATGAAAACCAAATTGCTACAAAACTCAACCAGCAGTCCTCAACTAAGTTGCCAGCAGTTAAGTCTGTTATAAGGTAGTATTAATGGGCCAAGGATAAAGCCTGATTATGATTAAGAGATTTAATTAACGTGTTCAGAAAGAATAGTGCTAATGATGTTTAGCCAACTTTCCATCAGATATACATAGGTGCACCAGAAATCAAGTGTCTCATTTTGTTTCAGACAATTGTACTTAAGAGTCTCTTTGCCTATGAACCTCTCTTTGCCAATGCCTGTTCCCAAACAATTCAGGACAGATGTACAAATCATTCCTTACATTTTGTCTTGTTTCCAGTCCTCCTCAAATGTGTGTTCCTTCCTCCAAGACCTTTCTGATTTCTCAAATGTCTTCAAGTGTATTTCTTACAACCAGAGACTATGTTTTGCAGACCCCAGTGAGCAAGAATTGCCATAACATTTTAATTAATTGTGACTTGATCATGCTACTGGTGTGGGGACAGGATAGTGAGGAGGTAACTGCTGGGTAATTTTTTTTTTTTTGTTAGGATGTGAGTCAGACAGGACATTTTCTGCATAGAATAGAATCATAGAATGGTTAGAATTGGAAGGGACCTTAAAGATCATTGAGTTCCAACCCCTCTGCCATAGGCAGGGACACCTCCCACTAGAGCAGGTATTAAAAAGGTTAAAAATAATTCATGTAGGAAATTCTGAAATTACAAGATATGGCCAGAAATAGTCGTCTTAGTAGCTTTCAGTTTAGGAATTTTGGAATTTATTATGGATTGTTGCTGTGCTGTGGGAGGGTTAGATGGAAATATTTCAGACAATCTTTTTGAAGAATGGAAAATCAGCATTAAATAGAAAGCAGCAAAACCTGGTAAGATAGACTCAGTTACTGTCATCAGCTGTGATAGCTGTTCTGTGGCACTACTAGGGGCGATCTTGGAGAACAAAAGAAAAACCAATGCCCACAAAAAATTGATTCTCTCTTCCTCACATGCAAGTTTATAAACTTGTACTAGTTCATAAACTAATAACCTTACACTCTGTATGTTATGTTGATGATCAAAGCCTGAAAAGGCAGAAAATTTGCCTATTACAGAATCACAGAATCACAGAATCGTAGTGGTTGGAAGGGACCTCAGAGATCAGCGAGTCCAACCACAAAAAAAAAAAAAAACCCAAAAAAAACAAAACCCACCTAAACACACAACAACAACCACCAAACCAAAAACCATCACCCACCCACACAGTACCCCACCACAAACCAGTAATCTTGGGAACTAGAGCATGCCCTGAAGAACCATGTCTACACGTTTCTTAAATACCTCCAGGGATATGGATAACCCTTTCAGTAAAGAAATGTTTCCTGATATCCAACCTGAACTTCCCCTGGCGCAACTTGAAGCCATTGCCCCTTGTCCTATCATCTGTAACCTGGAAGAAGAGACCGACCCCCGTCTCTCCACAGCCTCCCTTCAGGTACTTGTACAGAGCGATAAGGTCTCCCCTACAGACCTCCAACTGGACTCTGTGCCACTGATCATGATCCTCTGAGCTTTGTCTTCAGCCAGTTTT
This sequence comes from Calidris pugnax, assembly GCF_001431845.1. Classification (NCBI taxonomy): domain Eukaryota; kingdom Metazoa; phylum Chordata; class Aves; order Charadriiformes; family Scolopacidae; genus Calidris; species Calidris pugnax. The sequence continues at coordinate 374,665 of NW_015090781.1, forward strand.
CAATCCAACCCACTGTCCATTCATCTACCCCACACTCCCTAAGCTTATCTATGAGGATGTTATGGGAGACAGTGTTGAAGGCCTTGCTGAAGTCAAGACAGACAACATCCACCTCCCTCCCCTCATCTATCCATCCATCCAGTCATGCCATTATAGAAAGCTATCAGGTTAGTCAGACATGATTTCCCCTTGGTGAATCTCTGTTGACTAGTTCTGATAGCTTTCTTTTCCTCCATATGCTTTTAAATGTTGCCCGGAATGAGGTGCTCCATCGTCTTTCCAGGGATGGAGGTGAGGCTGACCTGCCTGTAGTTTCCTGGGTCCTCCTCCTTGCCCTTTTTGAAGGCTGGAGTGACATTGCCTTTCCTCCAGTCCTCGGGCACCTCTCCTGTTCTTCAGGACCTTTCAAAGATGATGGAGAGCGGCCCAGCAATGACTTCTGCCAGCTCCCTCAGCACTCATGGGTGCATGCCATAAGGACCCACGGACTTGCAGATATCCAGTTATGTTCCCTAACTTGGTCTTCCTCAACCAAGGAGAAGTCTTCTTTCATCCAGACTTTCTCTGTTACCTCCAAAGTTTGGGATTCCTGAGGGCTGCCCTGAGCAGTAAAGACCAAAGCTAAGAAGGCATTCAGCAACTCTGCACATTTTCTCTGGTTTTCCTTTTGCCTCTGATACACTTGAAGGAATTCCTATTATTTAATCTTGTTGCAGAGGTTACTATGTCCAGTTGCATCTAGTTTGTCTCTGTTAGTAACAGGTTCTTCATTGAACATTGTTGCTTATGAAACGTCTGGATGTCGATATTATATTATGCATTTTTCTCACTACCGTACAGTCTTGGTAAATGTAGATCGTATCTCCACCATTCAAATATCATAAATGAAATGTTGACAACCTATAGATGCATTCTAGCTAAATGGTCAGTGGGACTGATTTCAGCTGAATAATGACAGAATAGAAGGATACGTTCATCTGAGTGTTTGAGAATTTGAACTGGCAAGAAATGGTGACCCAAGAAATGCATCTTTGCATTTCACCTAAAGAAATAAAAGCAGTGAAGTTATCCTTAAAATGCCCCATAACCCGAGGTCACACAACAATGCAGGTTGAAAAAGTCAGATTATATTCAGAAAGAAGTCAGAACAAGAGTTTACAGAAATATACCGTTCCTTCAGGGACTCTGAAAATATATGGCTAGAGCTTTACCATATCTAAATCAGAAAAAAAGGCACAGAAAGAACACTCAAAAGTTACATTTGGGAATTAAGGAAGCTGGTTAATAATAATCAGAGAAGTTTTCAATTTAGGATTAAATCAACTAAACTCAGTCATGAGCTCTTTAGACTGATGGAGGATCATGTTTTGAAGCAGACTGAGGGAATTGTAAAGGAGGGTGACAAAATTTCACTACAGGGAGATTTACTTAAGGTAGAAGGTAAATTTCTCTTCCTTAAGTCAAAATTAGTAGATGACACAATCCAAATTAGGTCTCAAAAGTGAGCAATCTCATTTTCTCTAGTTTATAGTAAACCTCTTGACTACTTTACCTGCAGTAGGGCTATGCAATTGTAGTTATGGGAAATCCATATGTCAGCCCAATCCTGGAAAGACTTAACCCTTCACTCTAAAAATTCAAGTGAGTGAGCAACGTTGTTAAAACTAAACAGATTGTACACATACTTGAAGTTTAAACTGTGCATAATTTTTAAGGACTTTACTCAAAGCTTAGTGACTTGATAGAAAGGTGAGACTCAAACTCACCATCCTGCAGCAGTGTGCTAGCAACCACGTAACTGTTGAGTTTGAAATTACCATATATTATATACCATTAGCTGGAATAGATTAATAAAATATCTTAATCACAACTAAAGTAGAATTATACATATTGCCACAAAAATGCCAGAAAGTTCAACTTCATAAGTCAACTTGTACTTCTCAGTTGTCACACCACTAGCTCAAATGGAAGTTTTAATCCTATTTTCTGTTAGAATTTGGGGGGAGTGTGTAGCTTTTTTGGGGGTCTTCTCCCCTCTCCCCACCCCAGCAAGAAATGTATTTCTCAGTTCAAGGAATTTTAATAGAAATCTGTCATGTTTATATAACTTCCAGTACAGCTGAGCAGGAAGCACATAGAAACCTTTATTTTTATGCTGGGTTGATTCTACAGGTTGTCCCATCACTGCCAAGTGAAACCCAGGCTGAACATCTAATATCATTCAGACATTCTGAAAATACACATTTCCTTCCTTGCATGAACTTTAATATTGTCTTTTAAATTGTTTAAAGTGAATGTTTTGATTTTTGGAAATGCCAAAGTAGAAGTGCATGAAAAAGAACATTTTGATGAAAGTTTCTCTGACAAAGGGATATGATAAAGGAATAATCAATTTGAAACTCTCAAGAGAGTTATCTAGAGAGAATTAAAGTGGGCTGGCACTGAATGCATTTTCAATCTACCACCAGAAAGCTTCAATACAGCAAAAAATGTTGCTATAAAGCTATTTGTTAATTTTGTTTTAGTGTTAGGATAGAAAAATATATTTTTCTTTTTTCTTTCAAAATGAAATAGTGTACCTTAAATATCAGCTTATATATATTCATAACACACTAAGTAAAATAGAAATACAATTCTGAATCAAACAATTCCCTCCTGGACAGTAAAAATCTAACCTAGTAAATGGAAACTGCCTTAGTTGCAAAATAATTTTTTCTAGTTAAAAAAAAGTGTGATAAATAGCTTCATAAAAACATTTTTAAATATACAGCTTTTGTAATTAATAATGCAGACTGCTGTCTGCTTATTCCAGTGAATAATTTGAATGCAGCTGACCTTTCTTTTTTCCCTGCTGCATTATTTATGATGTTAAAGAGGTCACTAGGTTATTGTTCTAGCAATATATAACTTGTTTAGTTGAAGTTTTGGGTTGCAACTAATGATGTTCAAAAGCTGGCACTTGAGTAGATTATTTAGCAGCTGAAACAAAAACCTAGAAATCTTTCTGACTTACAAATCCAGATTGTGAATGCATTTCAAACATTCAGTTTCAACTTTAGGCATTTGGAGTACTGTGAGTACTGCCAGCTCTTGATTTACCCCATCTAAATATCTCATGATGGCAAACTTCACTCTCTGGCAGAACTCCAGCAGAACATGGATACAGTTCCTGAATTTGTCTTGAATCAGAACAGTATCTATATATAATTATTAATCTAGATCTAGAAGGGTCCAGCTCTTTCTCAGTTTGTGGTAGCCTGTCCTGAGAAGTGCTGGTCACCAGCTACCTCCAAAGAAGTTACATGAAAGTCCTAAAAACCCTAACCATCTCCTTTCATATTTATTTCTTGCTGTATAGAGGGAGAGGTAATTTTTCTTACCTTCCTTTCTTTTTTTTTTTTTTTTTTTTTTTTCCAAAATATTTCTTCCTTTTTCTGTCTTTCCCTCTGAGAAATGTATTTCTTCTTAAATGTGTTTGTATAAAGAAGCTGCTTTCCAGCTTTGGGGACTTTTTTACTGCCAAATAAAAATGTTCAGGAAGGAAATGAACAGTGAAGACTAGCTGCATGTTATCAAATACTACTAAAAGTAAAAGAAGTTGCTAGAATGAACATGGATCATCCTGTGCTGATCTTTCAGTAGGTTTTTGCATTTTTTTTCCCTTCTTTTTTTTTTTTTTTTTTTTTTTTTTTTCACCAAAGTTCATCCTACTTTCTGAAATTTCACTGAAACATCTGGCATTTTAAGTGCAACTGACCTCTTTGTTGTAGTCTTCATAAAGAGATGTATCTTGGCCCTTAGTTTGCATAATTTTAAAGTCTTGTTAAGCCTTTGAATTAGGCCAAATGAGACTAGGTATTTCAAAGTGTGTGAGCAGGTCTAGTCTGAAATGCCTGCTCTTATAAATAATAAAAATGTACCTTATCTCCAGCCAAGCCTGATTCTTCAGTACTTACCTACATACTGGAAAGTGTTCTTTTTTTCACTGCAGATTTCAGAATAATTACAATTTTACAAATTTTGGTAACCAAAGATCATGTACCACTGTCATACAAACTGCTCCTTAAGAGTGAGAAAGTTTGCTCCATGTTTTCATGGAATATGCTGACAGTAGAGTTTACACAAGCAAAACAAGGTTGATGTTTTAAGACTAAAGTATCATCTGCATACTCGGATGATATTTCAGCTGAATATATGAGATCCCAAATCAACATCAATACTCATTGGAGTGCAAATCTTTTACAAATACTATTGAAGAGGTTTTTCTTTGCCATTGATTGGCGGTCAGCAAAATTTATGTATGTAGGAAGTTTCTATGATGTCATTTGAAATGCTTGATTGGAGTGGAGTGTAATTTAAAGAATTTGCCAAGACAGCAAAAGCAAAACTTCAGCTATGTGTTTCATGACTTTAAATAAAACTGTGACAGATTGGTATGGTACATTTCATAAGCTTTAAAAGCTTGAAATTATCTGGACAGCTTCCAGGTAAAGTTGCATTATTTACATGAAATTGAGACAGCACTCTCAGTGATTCAAAGCTTAAGCATAGTTTTGTTTTTGTTGGTGGAATAGTGAATTTACTTCAAATATAGAATTCAGAGAGCCTAGAGCTCTCTAGGAATAAATAGGAATAAATATTCAACATCAGGATGTAATTGGTGACAGCCAGATTCAGGCATTTATGTCATGGAAAGCTGGAAGACAATACCATCCAGGCAGTACAACTATTTTAATAGATAGAGATAGGTATATTTTCTGATTAAGAAGTAGGTGACCAAATTCTTACATGGCCATTATCCTATTTTGCTGTCTCAGTAGAAATGAGGCTGGTAGAGAACTAGCTTTATAAGCAATTTTAATATTGTGTAATAAATTTAGTTGAAATTTAATTTTGCAACTGTTTTTCACAATTGTTTGTTTTAACAGCTCTGAAGTTGTGTTAAGATTGAAGGGAATTCATTTCAGCATGAGAGTAATGGTCCTCCTCAAGATATTGCACATGAAAATAGATCAATCAGATTGTCTATAATGCTTTTATTTCATAGAATTCTAGTTTATTTCATAGAATTCTAATTCTAGAATAGTTAGAGTTCGAAGGGACCTTAAAGATCATCTAGTTCCAACTGCCCTGCCATAGGCAGGGATTTGCAGAATAATGTTTTCTGGTCTTTTTTTTTTCCATAAAGTTCCACAGCATAACGTTTTATTTACATATCCTTATGCAGATTTATTTTAACTAAATATTCTTTGAAATAACCATCTGGCTAAAAGTCCACAGAAGCCAATACATAAACCTACCATTCACCATTCATTCTTTTCATAAAGTAGGGAAATAAATCTTTTCAAGGCTTTGCATCAAATTTTCTATAACCCATTATATAATTTAATGTAGATAATTTGATGGAGCTTTACAAGATCAGTGTTTAACTAAATTTAGCAGTAGTGCTGGTTATTTAAGTTCTTCATTTGAATAACCTTTTTGTGATTTATCTTCTTTTATTGCATTAAAGTAACATCAAATGTCTGTTAAAGCAAAGCATGAAAAAGGACATCGACATGACATGGAGTACTCAGGTGTCTTGTTCTCTGAGAAACTGTGTCTAGATTTCTTTTGGGTCATAAAAGTAGAAGACACCTTCAAGTATAGCATGACATGCACTTGTTCTTTGAAAATGCTTTTAATGAGAGAGTATGCATGACTATACTTTCTTGAGGCAATGTAGTCACTGAGGGTGAAAATAGGTTTTAAGGTTCAAGTAGTATTGCACAGGTTTCACACTGGTTCTCCTTGCTTCAGTGATTTTCACCCTTAGAGCATAACTTGAGGTATGCAGAGATGTGATGCCTTCTGCTTCAGCAGGTGACACTTCATTAACCTGACTTGATACAAGAAAGGTCATTTAAGTAATGCATTCTCTGTATTGTTAGGTGTTTCTCTAAAATTCTCCTTGAACAGCAGGTACTGATGCGCCATAGCAGTGATATCCTGCTGAATAAATGAGACACCAAAAGTGTTTGGGTTTTTGTGTTTAGTATTAAAGCTATATTCCCTTATGCTGTGTAAGTAAAGTTGCTGCTCCTAAGGGGCAGGGGATTTTTCCATTGCTACTTCATTGCAGAGTTGGATTAACTTCAAAAATAAAATAAATAGCTTCCATGGCTATAGAAAATGAGTTTTGCCTCCAGTGAATTCGAATTAGTGTTACACTGGGCAAGAAAAGTAGCGTTTTAATGAAGTGTCCACCCTCAAGCAACTCTTCCAGAGAAGACACCTGTGAATTTTTGCCAAATACTTTATCTAGTTCAGCTGGGTTTAAGTTGAATTACTTGGCTGCTATATGCCATCTTTGGCAATTGAAACCTTTGTAGAAGTCTGACTTATAGCTGTCCACAAGAATACTGGCTCAGTTTTCACTATGTTTTCAGTTCAGAGGCAATCTAGTCTAAAATTATTTTATTCTGAAATCAGAGGGAAAAGTTATTCTGCAGACAAAGCTACAACAGTAATTATCTTTTTTACCCACAAATTACCTTAAAATGAGTCTGAGTATCTCTCATAACTGTATGGTATATTTTGGTTATGTATGCCATATATGTATGGTATATTTTCAGTTAAATAAATAATAATTTCAGTTTTGATTTTAATTGCTTTTACTGGTGGCAGAATTTAATTCAGTTAATTTAGTTTGATTATTGCTATTTCAGACATTAATCAGCATTATGCACCAAAATAGCCCTGTCATGTTCAGTCAGGGAAGAATTACTCATCAAGTGACAGGAATTCCCAAATTTCCTTTGATATGGAATACAAAATTTCAGTCACTTTGGGTTTAGATTTTCAGAAATATTTAACTTTTTTCCAGCTTGCTCAAACCAAGTCCAGTAGGGTGACTGAAATGCCAGGCACTAAAATCAGAGTCCAGCTATAAAATGTTTCTGCAAGTATTTTCCCACACTGGCACTTCTCATTGCAACAGGTGATGAGTACAGGTATGAAATACAATAGGTATTTTATAGTACTTTACCACCTATATGGCATTAGAAGGAAAAAAGAATGAATTTTGACACTGGCTGGAAACCAGTAGTGTCAAACTACCTTCAAAGGCAGCTAGGATCTAATTCAAATAACAAGCCAGGAAGAACATAAATTTTCCCAAGAAGCCAGATATGCTCGTACCCATATCTATCTGGGTATGAAACCCTGATCCAATTTTGCTTTATTATTTTCCTCATTACTTCAGACATGCTACTTTATTTTTGAAAAGCAAGGACTGACTGCATATGTAGACTGTGTTGGGATTCATTCACTTGGAGTGAATAACAAACAGCACCTGCCATAGATACTTGCAATGTAAGGTGGGGAGGATACTTTACAGTGATTCATTTTTTAATAACCATGGGTAAAATTACGATCTAGGATTTGTATTTATACATTACATAAAATAACCTGATAAGCCATACAGCTCTCTCTCCCTTTTTGCCACCCCAGTCCTGCAATGGAAGGCTTCCCTAAGTTTCACTTCTAGAATAAGAGCGATCTATGATTCCAAAAATACAGCCTTTGGGAAGATTTGTATGTCTTCCTGCAATAAATGATATAGATGAGCCTTCTGACTATCTATTTGATGAATTACAAAATGGTATCTTGCCTCTGGCAGCCCTCAATCAATAGTCTTTGTCATGTTTTAGGTAGAAGTATAAAGATCATGCATCTATGGAGCAAGTGAAGCTGGTGTGTTTGACTGCCCCTAGATTATTCTGACTGAACGTTCCCTCTTCCACTCTCCCTCTGCTGACCAAGTAATGGTGCGAGTCAGTCTTGCAAACAATTAGTTTTTGCATTCTGCTGTCTCTGCTTTCTCTGTGTTAGTGTTTTTCGATTGTTAACTTCGGTTGAGCTGCTTTGGTGGTTCAGTGAGCGTTCATTTTCTTGCTACCCTCTCTATATGTACATGAACCATCATTGCATTGATACTGTTGTATCTAAGTGTTGTTTTGAAAATGTGGAACTGACTTGAATATTATGGAAAAGTGCCTGGCTAAAGCTGACAGTGATTTGAGGAACACCGTATGTGTGGTGTACAGGGTTTAGCAGGTCACTTATGGTAACAGTGGACAGGTTGTGCTGCTGTTAATACTCTTTACAGTGTTGAGCAGAATATGTAATTGAGAGTTTCTGAGGAAATAACTTCAAATATATGTTACAGCATTTTATTGTAATTTGGAGGACCCTTTCTGCCACAAACAAGATAATTTTCTAACTTTTTTTAGTTATTGCCCAGTTGTTGTTGCAAATGGAATGAGAAGGTTGCAAACGTTACAATTTCTTCCATTGAACAAAATCCTTCAACATGAAATCTCTATTGCAGAAGCCCTTGCGCAGATATGGCTTAGTTCATTTCCTTGGAAAGCCCCTTGTTCTTTCCTGTCAGTGTACTAATTACATACCTAGCAAAGGTCAATGTCCTTTTGAGTCAATAAAGCTACTTTATGTCCAGATTTCAGACCTGAGAAAAGATCAGAAGAAAGTATGCTGAAATATTTAATTTCTGATTAAATTCTAATTCAGTAAATTCACTCGGGCAAAGTATTCTGAGAATTTTACTTCTTGGTCCACTTTGCATTTATATTTTATTAAACTGCTAGTAACTTATATGTGAATATCGAACATTATGGAACAAGATTTTGAAAATCTGTAGTATTACAGCCTGGAATTGGCTGAATTAAATCTGTGACTGCTTTTGCAATCAATGCAATTTTTCTTCTCTGGCTGTTAAACAGTCCAGGATTTTATCTTCTATGTAACAGTTGTAGCACTGTCACACATTAGTACTTCCATTTAAAGATTTTTTTTCTCTTTATAATGTGGTTTATACAAGAAAAATGTGTTTGAGTGACAGTAAGTAAGAATTATTTTAATATCTGGCTATAAGATATTGTCCATCTCTTGCTCAAGGTCTCAGCAAAGGCTACTTAATAAGCAAATCCACAAGCATGCAAACAACCTGGGATTTGGAATAAAAATTTCAGTTCCTGTTCTGATAAGGTACATGCTGGTGGGAGTCAGTTAGTACAGATACCTTAATCAGGACAGTGGTTGTTAGAGACAGGGCTACTATGCCACTTCTATTCGGTAAAACTCAACTGCTATCAAGTAGTAACTCTACATTGCCAGTACAGTAGGAGTAAATCAGACCTAGCGTAGAGGATACTTCCCTAAAGTAAAAAAATGGCATCAATATCAGAATAGTCAGAACAAAATCTTTGAACTGCATATGCATATGTGTGCATGTTTGATTGCAGCTGTAATTATATGTTTGACTCTGCATGCACAATGAGGGTACTAGAATTTTCCCTCAGGAACATGCATTTTATGGTAATTATGAAGTTTACTATATTTACTATATATACTATATTTACTATATTTAAAAGGAGAGATTCTGCTACTTATCCAAGCTTTTTCTTTGCTGCTTCAACAAAAGTGCTATATCACAATTTGTCCATTCCTTCAGCAACGTGTAATCTTCTGCAACATTTAATCCCTTTTCCATTGCCATATAATCAGTTCAGCAATAATCATCAGTTCAGCAAATGCATTTGTTTTTCCTAGACATTTACGCATAATCCTCATTTATATTCAAGGAAATATTCAAATGGACTAAACGTATTTTCTGATCACTTGGGAATGTCTGTCTAGAAGCTGTCCTCCCCTCATTTCCCAAAAGATGACTGCAGAGAAGATGACACTTAAATTAACATGTAATGAATTCCCATATTTCTTTCCACAAATAAGGGGCTCATCATTTTTTTATATCAACTTTCAGCATTTTAGCTAGTATCCAGCTTGCTATACAAATGCATTTCAGCTGGACTGCTTTTAATCTGAGCTCTTTGGAAAGGAGGAAGAGATATTTGATATCTTGTGCACGGTCTCCACATGCTTTTACTGATTTTCCTAGCTTTCTGTATCAAAATACAACTATTGAATAAAATGGTCAGAAAAGTGAGAGTTTAAAAAATCTTACCAGTTTTATAGTGAGTACTGTCTGCATAGCAATTCCCAGTGGCCTGATTCTTTGTGCTGTTTTTCCTGATAGCAGTCATTCTCAGGAAGCTATTTCACAGCTGTATGTTTTTTCTTATTCGATGTGGAGGCTGCAAATTATATGGGTAATTAACATTTTTTTGAAACCATTTTAATCTGCCAAACCTGAATATTAATATTACGATCTATGTACTGTTTTAGCAAGTACAATCCAGTTTCATCAAACTAACTCAGCCAATATCAATATTTAAGAGTTCTTATGCTTTCCTCCACAATCAATATTTTCCCGCAGTTTTAACAGGAATGAAGGTATTTTCAAATAGAAAGAAGCCTGAAATGTCTATGTCAAATCTGTTTCCATTATCCCTATTTGTTCCCACTTCATTATGTTATATTTAGTGGTAGTCAAATGAGTGTATGATTTGAAGATTTATTATGTAATTAATGATATGCAATTAATTTGTTTCATTCAAGGAAACCCACATAAATTTATGCTTCTTTATTATTTAATATTTTTTATGAGATGTTGGAAACGAGCACCTGTTAGTTGTTAGTCTTCTAGGTTCTTAAAAATATATATTTATATATATAATATATATAATATAATGTATAATATATATAAATATATATATAAACTTATATATGCTTGACTTCATGCAAATGATTTATGCCTCTGATATCAGTGGTGGTGTTCTCATGTGTAAGGCTTAGTATGCATGTGTAAATACTGAAGGATTTAGCACACATACAACCTCATTCAACACTCATAATGGTATCATGATGCCAAAGAGAATTTTGTATGAATAAGTAATAAATAGGATTTGATTAAGAAATGAAAACTTGGCTATGCTGTGACTGTTACAAAATGAAGAAAACCAAATTATTTGGAAATTTTCTATCTAATTTTGAGAAACAGAAATACAAGTTGGTCATCTTGTCTCCAGTCCAGGGTCTGCGAGTGCAGAGTCCGTGGATCACAGTAATCTCTGATGATCTTTCTGAGCAGCTACTGAAAACCTTTTCTTCTTCGGAATATTAAGTGCCACCTCCCCTAAAAATAGTGTTCAAGTACTCTTACTAAGATAATTTTGAGAGTCCATTGAATTACAGAATATGGCAGCTGTGAAGAAAGAGTATTTTAGACTGACTTGGAAAGCTTGATAATAAATTGGATTCCTGGTCCAAAATTTCTAGCCAGAAAAGAAAAGTTCACTTTGCATTTCTAATCAGAAGTCAGGCAAATAATTTGTGATTTAGCTGGCAAGGACAGGTCTGAGGTAAATCATTCAACCTGAGAACTGTTTTCACACAGAAGTGAGAAGGATTTGTAAAAAACATTAAAATTCCCCTTTGAATGAAGTGTGAACCTCTGAAAACATGGAAAGGCAGTCTGTAAAGCAAATCACTGTGACCCATTGCCAAATAACTTAAATAAACCAAAGACTAATCTGGTACAGTGTCCAAGGGTTTAAAGTCAGAAGTCATTTTTATGATCACTTAGTATTGCAGATAGGTCATTCAGTTAATCACTTTAATGGTTTGAAGGACTTCACAGAAGACTTTTATCCAAGGTTTTATTCTATTCATTCTGGTTTATTCCACAGCAGGGTAACAGTTGGATTGCCAAAGGAAATAAGTTTTTTACGCCTATCAGAATATGATTCTAGGAACTTGAAAACTAACAGGTATATTTTAAAGAGCTGTCAGTGACAAAGAATAAGAGAGGTGCACCCAAGAAGAAAAACTCTTAATTCAGAGTCTCAAGAGTGAGAATGTCACTGCAGTAGAGCATAAAATATTTTTTTAAATGAATTATCCATATTGTGAAAAAAGGGAGGAATATTATGGTAGGGCAAAATTATAAAGACCTGAAAGAAAACTAGAGATAGAGGAAACCATGAAGAAAAGCTAAGGTACAGCAAGCTTAGCTAGAAAATACAGGGCTACGTGTATGAATTGTGAGTAATGGCAGACTTGGACACATCTGACGACAGCTGAAAAAAATGGCTGCTCTTGGACAAGGGCCCTCAGAATTGAAGGAGGGAAGATGGTGGTGAACAAATCTAGCACTTAGACTGCAACATTTCAAAGGAGAAACACATTTCCTTGGTTAGTAGGCAAAACCCAGCATATTTTGGCAAGACAGAGAAGTGAATAATATTTCTATGCACAATACAGTATCAATAGTAAAGGTAATAATAAATCATTTTTTGATAGATCCATCCAAAGGTATTGTGCTGTTTGTGATTTTACTTTGATGCATATATTTCCTAGAAATATGCCTGAGCAGGAGATGCAGTTACTCTTATAAACATAGGCTGTTGTATTTCATGCTCTTCCAGGGCTTGCAAGGTTAAGAAAAGCTCGCAGATTTACCTAAATGCAAGCACACGTAACAGTATATCCATTCTATATCCATTTGAATTCTCTATAAGCACAAAGATTGCTAAATAGTTTTCAGGGTTTTGACACATAACTCATTGCTGCTAAAGCATGGTTCAAGCTCCTCATCAGTGAAGTTTTGTGAGTGGTCAAGAAATGTCAGTCCATCTTTCCTCAACTAAAGTCAGTTTATCAGAACTGACATTGATATGGTTTAGCCATTGTATAATATCCTGGGATTTCAAAATACTCTGTACACATACTACTCTAAAGTGTCTAATCATTCAGATGTTGCCCTTGTACAGTAAAACAATATAATTATCCTTTGCCATACATATATATATTTGAGTTTTAGTAATAATGATAGTTATGTTTGATGACTTGCGAGCTTTACACAAGTTTAGTCCGCCAAGAACTGAACACAGTTAATTAAAACAGTGCTCTGTCTTTTATAGTCTTCAGGCTTGAATAAATTACAAGGACAAAATCTAAGCTGCAATTTCAGTTCTTCAAGGTGGTGGTTTTCTTATAGCTCCAGCCCAACTAGGGTTTAGGTTTAGATTTAAAGAAAAGAAAAAGAACATGTAAGTGGTTCTGAATAGCAAATCCAAAACTTGAATCTATGTTCTTTCATGTTCAAAGCTTCAGAAACCTGAACTCCCCAGTCATGTCCCTGATTGCTCTGCTCCTAGAGGCACCTATGCTTTTGCTTCGTAACAGCCCCAGCATTTCCAGGTATAAGCAAATAATTTCCCAGATCCTGCTTATGTGCAGGTAGAATCTAGAAACTCTACAGGTTATCACCTCTGATGGCAAGATTATGGAGCAGATCCTCCTGGAATCTCTGCTAAGGCACCTGGAAAATAAGGAGGTGATTGGAGACAGCCAATTGGAGACAGCTTCACCAAGGGTAAATCGTGCCTGACAAATTTGCTGGCCTTTTATGTTACTGCCACATGCTTGGTGGACAAGGGCAAAGCAACAGATGTCATCTACCTGGACTTACGCAAAGTGTTTGACACTGTCCTGCACGACATCCTGGTCTCAAAATTAGAAACTAATGGATTTGATGGATGGACCACTCGGTAGATAAGGAGTTGGCTGGATGGCCGCACCCAAAGGGTTGTGGTCAATGGCTCAATGTCCAATTGGCAGCCAGTGACGAGTGGTTCCTCAGGGGTCCGTACTGGGACCAGTGCTGTTCAACATCTTTGTTGGAGACGTGGACAGTGGGATAGAGTGCACCCTCAGCAAGTTTGCCGATGACACCAAACTCAGTGGCGCAGTTGACAAGCTGGAGGGAAGGGATGCCATCCAGAGGGACCTGGACAGGCTTGAGAGGTGGGCTCGTGCAAATTGCATGAGGTTCAACCAAGTCAAGTGCAGGGTCCTGCACCTGGGACGTGGCAACCCCAGGCACAAATACAGGTTGGGTGGAGAATGGCTGGAGAGCAGCCCTGAAGGGAAGGACTTGGGGGTGTTGGTGGATGAGAAGGTTAACATGAGCCAGCAACGTGCACTGGCAGCCCAGAAAGCCAACTGCGTCCTGGGCTGCATCAAGAGAATCGTGGCCAGCAGGTCACGGGAGGTGATTCTGCCCCTCTGCTCCGCTCTGGTGAGACCCCACCTGGAATACCGTGTCCAGCTTTGGAGTCCTCAACACAGGAAGGTCATGGATCTGCTGGAACGGGTCCAGCGGAGGGCCACGAAGATGATCAGAGGATGGAGCACCTTTCCTATGAAGACAGGCTGAGAGAGCTGGGGTTGTTCAGCCTGGAGAAGAGAAGGCTCTGGAAAGACCTTATAGCGGCCTTTCAATATCTGAAGGGAGCTACAGGAGAGCCAAAGAGGGACTCTTTGTCAGGAAGTGTAGTGATAGGACAAGGGGTAATGGTTTTAAACTGGAAGAGGGGAGATTTAGATTAGATACTAGAAAGAAATTCTTTACAGTGAGGGTGGTGAGGCACTGGAACAGGTTGCCCAGGGGGGTCGTGGATGCCCCATCCCTGGAGGTGTTCAAGGCCAGGCTGGATGGGGCTTTGGGCAACCTGGTCTGGTGGGAGGTGTCCCTGACCTTGGCAGGGGGGTTGGAACTAGATAATCTTTAAGGTCCCTTCCAACACAAACCATTCTATGATTCTATGATTCTATGATTCTATGATCACTCTTATTTCATAGGAGGCCTAGAAAACAGACAAGCTCTGAGCAACTCTTATACACATTAAGAGGTTGTATAGTATTTTTTCTAAAATGTAATTGCAGCTGGTTTTATTTTTTTAAAAAACCCTCAAATTTTATATAAAAGCCTTGTGATTAAAGTATGTAGCAGAGGCTTGTCAGAATCAAATCCCTACATCTCCCACCAGCCATTAGCGTGTTAAAATCATGAGCCTGGGTGGATTTATGCCACCCTGCATTATAAAATGTGAGATTGTAGAGCCAGGAAGAGAGCGATGGAGTGTACTGACTGTGATGCCCATGTAGAGAGAACTCTTAAGACAGCATCAAGCACTCCTTCTGTGTTTGTATTTAACAGCCAGTGGATGACAAATAACTGAAAACATCAGTGTCCTCCTTCCTGGATGAGTGGTTTTAATCCAGTAGCTAATAACAAGTAAGTAAATAACCTGTGGACACTGGCACGGACCCAAAGTCTGTCTCTGAATTCTGGTCCTGGAACTGTACCCCATTTGAAGGCATGAGGCAACAAGACTGAGGAGGTGTCTCCTGTGAAGTAGGATCATTGCCAATGTTCCTAACTGAGACAAATAAGGCAATAAAAAGATGAGGAATCACTGCATCAATCACTAGGCTACCAAATGCAAGACAAAGCAAGGCATTGATAGCATCAATCTGGTGTTTGTTTTTCAAACAAAGTGTTTGTTTTAATTTTAAGTGAATGCTGCTTGGTTAACCCCCTTGAGTCTCTGGATCATGGTGGACCCCATCTGTAGCCCTGTGTGAGGAATCTGATCTCTTGAACGTGATGGGATTTGAAAAAGAATATGGCCTGCAGTTTTCCTCTTGGTGAGGCCCAGAAATGAACAAGAGATTGAGGTTTCCTGTCTTAGGCACTTAATCAGGTGATGAATTCTGTGTTTTCATATCCCATTTGAAGACCAAACGTCTGGCACCATAGTGTTTAACTTGTATATAATCAATTGCTGTATCATATCTAGTCTTTGGGTATACAGTTAGCTTCATCTTCAATAACCTGATGATGTGCATATGGAGTTAATTGTTTATGTACCTTCTGAGCTGGGGACAGAGCACCTTGGCACTATCCCATCCTATGTGCCCTTTATGTCATTTTATGGATACTTAATGGTTGTACGTTTGCATGCATACACACACAAATATGTAAATATATATTTGTGAAAAGCCCTACTCTGCTGGAATCTATGGCCAGGTTGCCTTCAGCTTCAATGGAATGATGGTCTGAATCCATGTGCACTTTACTGCATCTTTTTGCATGATTGACAAGCCATGAGCAGCATATATTATAGAACTTGTTGATTTGCCAGATTTTCTAAGAAAGGTAATATATTTTTTTCCAGGATCAAATATGTTATTTGGTAAGGAGTACTAGTGTAAATTAGACTAAATGTTCTAGTAACAGCCTGACAATTCAGTCAGAATTTAGAGTCACAGAATCATCATGGTTCAAAAGGACCTCTGAGATCTCTGAGTCCAACAATACACATAAAAAAGACCCCCACAATCTTGGGCACTAAAGCATGCCCTGAAGCGCTACATCTCCATGTTTCTTAAATACCTCCAGGGTTTCTTAAATACCTCCAGGGATGGTGACTCCACCACCTCCCTGGACAGGCTGTTCCAGGGCCTGACCACTCTCTCAGGAAAGTCATTCTTCCTAAGATCCAAGCTAAACCTCCCCTGCTGCAACTTCAGACCATTTCCTCTGGTCCTGTCATTATTCCCTTGAGAGAAGAGGCCAACCCCCACCTTTCTACAACCTCCTTTCAGGGAGTTGTAGAGAGCAATGAGGTCTCCCCTCAGCCTCCTCTTCTCCAAACTAAACATGCCCAGTTCCCTCAGCCTCTCCTCATAGGACTTGTTCTCTAGACCCCTCACCAGCTTGGTGGCTCTCCTCCGGACACGCTCCAGCACTTCAGTGTCCTTCTTGTAGTGAGGGGCCCAGAACTGAACACAGCACTCAAGGTGAGGCCTCATCAGAGACACCATCACTTCCCTACTCCTGCTGGCCACGCTATTCCTGATACAGGCCAGGATGCCGTTGGCCGCCTTGGCCACCTGGGCACACTGCTGGCTTGTATCCCATCAAAAGCGTCTTGTTCAACCAGGCCAATGATTTCGCCGCCCTCCAATATTGTGACAGATGAGGACAGCCTGGTCCTGGGGCTTTAAGATTTACTTCTTGAAGAGCATCCAGCTTTCCTGGACCCCTTTGCCCTTCAGGACTACCTCCCAAGGGATTCTCAACCAGTGATCTGAACAGGCCAAGGTCTGCCCTCCATAAATCCAGGCTGGAGGTTTTGCTAAACCCCCTCCTTACATCACTAGAATTGAACACTTGACAAATTTATTGTCACTAAGCCCAAGAAAGCCTCCAACTACCACATCTCCCACTGGTCTTTCTCTGTTTGTAAGCAGTAGGTCTAACGAGGCAGCTCACCTGGTTGGCTCACCTACCAGTTGTGTCAGGAAGTCAGCTTCCATACATTCAAAAAATCTCCCAGCCTGGCTGCTCTCTGCTGTGTTATATTTCCAGCAGATATCTGGTAAATTGAAGTTCCCCAACCAGAACAAGAGCTGGTGATTGTGAGACTTCAGCCAGCTGCTTATAGAATACTTCATCTGCCTCCTCATCCCGGTTGGGTGGTCTATAGAGGACTCCCGGCACAAAATCTCCCTTATTTGTCTTTCCCGTCTTCCTTACCCATAAACACTCAATTTTATCATCACTGGAATCAAGCTCTACACAATCAAAACTCTCCCTAATGAACAGAGCCAATTAATCCACAAATTAATCCAATGTGAATTAATTCAAAGATAATTCTGACAATAACAGTAATTTTATATTGTGTGCTTTTATATGAGATTTAAACATACTAACTTCAAAATAAGAAGCATTTCAATAAATGCTCTCTGACTTGGGAAATACATGGCCAGGAAACACCTTGGATTTCTTGGGATTTAATGGCTGGATTGATGCAGGATTTTGTAGATGGGGTTAACCTAAAATATGTATGTGTTGAGTACCAGAGGAGGAATTGCGAATCAGTGCCCAATTCCATTAGCTTCCAATTCTTCCTTTGATTTCTTTTTTTTTTATAGTAATTTTAGGCAAGTTTTCTAATGTCATGTTCTGCATTTCTATGATAGAAATAATAAATTCCTTCCCTATGAAAAAACATTTTGAGACATGTAAGTAAAAAATGCTATGTAAGAGCCTTGGGTTATTATGGTAATTTAAGAGATAATGAATGTCATTCTACAAAATACTCAAAAAGTGTTGCATAGAATGCTACATGTTTTGTCTTCTTGAGTTTGAATTGCTGTTTACTTTCTAAAACCTAGACTGGTGCTTTGTTGGAACTTCTTTTGAAATCATTTCCACCTGTTTAAGCAGTTTTGACTTTGCTGCAGACATGGCACAATAGTTGCATTGTAGTGAGTTAGACGGCTTGTCAAATGTAAAACCTAGATTCTCATTTCCTTAGATCTTGCTGCTAATGCTGTTCAACTATTCATGAGTTACGTGATTTCCCATCACACAAATGGCAGTTGACATATCTGCCAATCAGTTCCATTCCTGCAAATTTCCAAGTTTAAGAAATCAGATTCAGCTTTAGGCACTATTTTAAGGGAATGATCTTTTTCATTAAATACAAAAAAGAAAATATTTTTCCTTTGTACTGTTCCAACTTTCACTGCTTGTATTCACATGTTCTCTGAGCACTGGACACAGTGTTGAGCTGAAACACAACTGAGCTACAACATTGTGTACCCTTGTGAACATCAGCAAGACTAGACTTGAGCACGGGAAAAGGCTTTGGAGGTGTGCTACACTTACATGTCACTACTTCAGACTTTGAGTGCTCACTCCACCTCCTGCCTACTACACCTAGCTGTGTTCTCTGCTTCTTTCCACTTAGGTTTGCCTGATTATAGCCAATGACTAGATGTGAATGTAGTCCCTCTTGTGCTGTTTAGACCAAAATGGTCTAAATCTGTGTTGGTTGTGCAATCCTCACATGAGTTGCACTCTAAGAAAAAATTTCAGATGTTCTCAAACATTTTATAATTCTGCACATGCTTTTGCCTGTTTTTCAATTATAGCTACATCTTAATCGAACTTAGCACATTTGGGCATTGGATGAAAGGCAAGCTGAATGCTTAGACTTAAGTGAAGAAAAACAAGAGGTTATGACATAATTTTTTATTAAGAACATTTACAATTAAACTTTGTGCATATGGATTTAATTGTGAAATGTGGATGTAATAAACAATGTTAGTCACATTAAGGCTGAACTGTTCTTGAAAAAAATCAAGTTCAATCACTTTAAAAATCACTGTTATATTTTAATAGAGAAGAAGTGTAAAATACTCAGAGATTTTATGTCTTTTATTAAAAGAAACAATGCGATTATTTGTAATCACAGTTTTGTTGATTAAAGTGTCCATCAAAAGCTAAAGGAGAATTTTAGCCTGCAGTAGTCAGAGTGGCAAGTTTATCTGCTGTAACTACAGTAGTACAGTATTTTGATTATGGTTTTCATCCAAAGATGACTGAAAGCTTCTTTTCTGGGATTTACGGGGAAGAAGGAGAGAGATTTAACATGACCAAATGGATCTACAATATGTAGTTGAACAACAGAGAAAATACATCAAAAAACTTAAATTACTGCTTAACAAAGAACACTAACAGATCCAATAAAAGAACTAGAAGATTCCAATTTGAATATGTTTCAAGAAACATTGCTATCACTTTATGCTGCAAACACTTTTTATAGTGCAGCAAAATATTCGCTTCGAAAGTAGTGTGAAATTCAACAGGAACCTTAACTCCATTAGTGTTCTTGTTATTAATTGCTTCCAGGGGCAAGAAGACTGGACATGATATAGATTTTTTGATCACCAGTCCAGGACCAAGAGAAGATTATGAACTTCTGCATAAAGTTGTTGACTTATGGAAAAAGCAGGTATGAACTAAGTAACATTTTGCCAAAAAAGATGTATTCTAACAGCACTGGATTAAGGTTACTTAGCGCTCAAAGAATGTTGACTCCTTTTTACAGATGACTGCAGTATTTTGAAATTGGATACTACTCTATTTGATCTAGGTGCATCCTCCAGCTCTGAATGCTAAAGTTGAAGGTTATATCAGAAGTACTTTACACACATTCTATTATATCTTACCCTAAGTCAGAGGTAAGAAATCAAGCTAGGTGGCGTTTTGACTGACATGGCAAAACTGTTCTTACACTTTGAAACAAAACCATATTTGTTTAATTCCTCCTTGAGATGGGAGTAGGTTCTCCCAAGGGGAACTATTTCAGGGAACTTCAGCTTTATGTGTGGGATATTAGGGTGACCTCCTGTTGTGAGGTGAGCAAGTCTAAAAGCTAAGGTACCAAAGCCCGGGACTCTGGCTTTCTTTCAGCCCATAGATTAGTATTTTTCGTGGGTTCTGTTGGAATATTGTCAAAATTGACATAGTCTTCTGTGATGTCTGGGTTTGGAAGGATGCACACATTTCACAGAGGAATTGTTCAGTTTTCTTCAGTATCAAGCAAGTTAAAAATTGGAAGAGTCTGAATTATAACATGGGCAGTTAACTCAGAATACTCCTGA
The DNA here is from genome assembly GCF_001431845.1 of Calidris pugnax. Taxonomy (NCBI): domain Eukaryota; kingdom Metazoa; phylum Chordata; class Aves; order Charadriiformes; family Scolopacidae; genus Calidris; species Calidris pugnax. Next base: position 394,933 of record NW_015090781.1, read on the forward strand.
GTCAGAAATAGAGTATGCTGCAAATGATAAGCCTTTGTTTCCTCTTCTGCCTTCCTAGCCAGCTAAGATATTTTTCAGTATTTACTACCTGTACTGTTCAAAGCAATTGAGTACATTTCAACAAGTAAAAGGTCAATGCTGTGTCACCAAATGCTCCACTGCTAAGTAAAATCACTTTTCAATGCAGATAGCCTGGAGAGAATGCTTTTGAATTGATTCTTGAACTAGATACTTTAATTAATGTATAATGAGTTAACACATGAAAGACATTAAAACCATTCAACCAGATAAAATCTCATCTGTTGTAAAATGTTACCTGTTTCAAGGTGGTCAAAACCTTTCAACTGGCTTTAATGGAAGGGCTTCAAACTTGTTTTTTCCTGGTAAAATACAAACTTAGCTGACTTCAGTGGACTTTTGGTCTTTGAAATGTTAACAGACTATAATTAATTTTTTAGATTTCTGTGAATTCCATCCTAATTCAGTACAGAAAGTGAAGGCATTGAAATAGATTGCTAGCAGGTATAATTTATCACACTCCAATGAAGAGCAATGAAGCTGTGTCAATTAATGAGTGCTGAGGAGCTACCCTGTTATCTTTTTATTTTTTATGTAAGGTTTCTTTCTTGGCCATTCTACTCCCTTTATTCTGAGAAAAGTTGCATTTCTTCTAAAAAGCTATCCTTTTACCTTCTTAAGCAGACTTGATCTGTTGATCCTCCAAAAATCCTGTTTGTTGGCATACAGGAGAAAGGAAAACTGATGCCAGGCTGAGGCTAGAGCCTACCCCTACTGCAGTCTTTCATTCCTTCTCTCATTCCATCACACTCCACTTACATTAATGAGAGAAATGATGGTGATCTGAGAAGTCTGGCAACTGCTGAAGCTTTTCAGGTCACTCTAAGATGCTTTCATTAAATGGAATTGAAAGGAAAAAATAGAAGATAAATTGTTCTTGCTGATTTTTTAAGGGTAAGATTTTGCAGAAGTGAGTGCAGAGAGAGTATGGGAGGTCAAGGGTGGCCAAGGGTTTGATGAAATGATTAGGATTCCTCTAGCAATCCCAGCATGAAGAAATGTCAGAAAGGGAGCTGCACAATGGCCATAGAAGCTAAACCCAAACAAGCTGGGAATTGTTTAAAGCTATGGACAAATATTTTTTGTTTTCTGTTTGCCCGCCATAGTTTTTATGGCTTATACTACTAGCTGTACTGTCTCTCTGCTGTGGCGATTGTGATATGCAGGCATTTACTGGCACTCCTAAAAAATAAGCTGCCAGCAAAATCAAAATGCTCCTCTTGCCTTTTTATTACCTTTGCTTTCTA